>NW_005371455.1:207210-216972 GCF_000412655.1 Myotis brandtii | reverse complement strand
CTGATTGGTCGGTTTCTATGCCAGTCAGCATCAAAAGCTCTGCCTCCTAGGCAGCCATTGGCTCCTTGCACTTCACCCAGACTTGGTTCTGATTGGTTGGTTTCTATGCCAGTCAGCATCTCCAGGCCTATCAACAGGCCTGATCAGAGAGGTGAGGCTGATCAGCAGCCCCAGCTGAGGCCTGAGAGAAAGAGAGGCACGGCTCCTGGCCAGCCCAGAGCAAAAGAGAGAGGCAAGTACTGATCAACAGCTGCCACGGAGGCTACAGATCAGACCCTGCTTTTCTCTCCAGGCCTATTTTCGGGCCTGATCCACAGCCCCCTTGGCAGTCGGTGCTGGGTCAGGGCGCCCTGGTCGGTTAAGCCTTCGGTTGTTTTGGACATTACAGACCCTGGGTATTTATATATTAGGATGATTGACACATTATAGATTTTATCTATACATTCAAAGAAATATAACATTAAAATTGGATGCAATTATACTGATTTGTAAAGAGCACAGATTCAACTAAGTATGTTAAAATACTGCTTTTCTCGATTTCTAGCTCTCTAACTTTGGGTAAGGTACTTGATCTCTCTGTTTATGTACATTTCCTCATATGTAAAATGAAGAAAAAACACTATTATCCATTTCATAAGATCAATGCCAAGATAAAATAAGTTAAAATATGCAAAGTATTTAGATCAATGCCTTTTGCATAATGAACACATGTCTTCACTGCTATCAGAATAGCTGGTTAACTATTTTTTTTAGAGGTTTTTTGTGTGTGTGTGCGTTTTATTTGTTTGTTTTTTACCAAACTTATCAATTATTAAGGATTTCAAAGCTCTTGTATATATGGCTGGACAAAGAGAGCAACCCACTATTGTGTGTGCACGAGCCTTTCTGCAGACACAGAGCTTTAGAACTGACCCATGATCTCTCCGCAGGGCTCTCTTCCCAGACATACTTTAATTTAAGTCTTAAACACTTTCCATTTTCCTGAAAACTGCTTCATCTTCAAGCAGATTAGCTAGGCATTTAGTCTAAGTTTTATTTTTCACATGGCTAGACACATTCTGAAATAATGAAGAATACCAAATTAGAAAGATAGAGACGCATTTTAGAATTGATCAGGAGAACTAGAGACACAGCATAAGATGATCAGCAGTTGCCCCATAGAGGAAACCTGAGTTACTTTTATGAGTATACTTTGGTTACAGAGCAGAGTTGTCAGCTACCCAAATATCTCCCCCAACCTACTCAGAACAATACCTGAGGTTCCTCCATTAACATGCCTGTGGTTTCTAACCTAAGATGTCTTTTAGGTTACTTAACAACATTGGAATGAATGTTAAAGGGATAGAACTTTCTTTCTCAGCTAACAGTTCTATGGGATTACACAATAGCCAGTCTTGTTGGCACAGTCTTGTGGACAAGTTTTTGAGAAAATCTTCAAAAAAATAATTAGGCTTAATTTCCAATAATTGATAGGAGAGGCACTATGGAAAAAAACAAACAAAAAAACAATGTTTTGATTCCCTGATAAAAGTAGCGGCTTCACACATCAAGTCAGGAACCCAATAGAAAGAACATACTTGAGACTCTTGACACAAAATCTTAATTGTTTTGTCAAGAAAAATAAAGTTAATAATCTGCTGAAGTGAGCAAAAAGTTATCTTTATCTGTTTATTCACATATTTCATGAAGAAATGGAATTAAACATATAATATCTAATATTAACAAATTTTATAAAAAATAGATCAAAGGCAAGAAAGTGATCAAAGATAATTTGGAAACAGAGTTTTATTAAATAATTGAAATATTTATATTATGGTTTTTATTTAGACAGATTAAAACTTACTTTGTGCTACCCTAAGCACAACACATTGGCATCATTTATATCACGTGTTTCTTTGAACAACATAATGAGTGTTTTTACTAGTACCTCTGTTTTATGGATAAAATTTAAAGTTAGAACAGTTACACAAATTGCATAAATTCAAACAGCTATTATAGCAGACATCAGACATACATCCATGTTTTAAAGTGTGTGTGTGTGTGTGTGTTGTACTAAAACTTCAGACACCTTCCTCTGATATATCCCTTTTCCTCAAAATAGAAAAAATGACTTCACCATGACTGGCCAGCAGGTTCTCTTCTTCCATCTTTTCCCACAGGCACGTAAACTGGCACCTTCAGGGGTGGGTTAGGGAAGCTTTTCTAATAGAAGGAAGGCATGGTTTTGCCTTGAAGGTTGAGAAGTAGGTTGATGGAAAAAGACAGGAGAATAACATTTCATTTGGCACAAAGATGAGCAGAGGTACAGAGGGAAGAGGAAGAGGAATGTCTTTGAGGAGTAATATCTGGCTCAAAGGGATAAAAGATTGGGGGGGGGAAGTATGAAGGAATCAGAAAAAGTGAACTACAAACATAAAGCTAATGTTTGTTAGCTCCTGCGACTAGATGTCGAAGGCATGCCATTCTACAAAAGAAGGTGTTTTGTGTTCTTGTTTGTTTTTCTTTGGGCTAGTTTCCTCAGGGCCAGAGGCTATGTATTTTCTTGAAAAATTAGAAAACAGAATAAATTTTGAATAGGTATGATATAGATTATATATTATAGAAGAAGCTATCTTTGCTAGGTAATAAACATTAAATCCCTCATTGATTATGTTACAAACCTCATCACCAACCCCAGAGATGATTTTTATTATTTGGTTTGGATTTTATTACAGAAAAAAATATTCAGTGCCTTTGGGGTTCATATGGATTAACATCAGTGAGTGAAGTATTGGTGAATGAAGTTAGGGCTCAAGCTACCTTTCCACAGGAACCCACTCTTCATTCCTATTCATAGCTATGAGGATAGGACTAATACTGGCAGGTTTTTTGATTTCCCAAGAGAATCCAGGAATCTGTATTTTTAAGAGAAAATTTGATTTTTGTATGATTTCCCATTATTCAATTTTTTTTTGGGGGGGGAGGGGAGAAAAAGGCAGAGAGGCTAACATCCAGCATAGATATCTTATTATATATCATGCCTCTTCAATATTTTTTCTGTTTTCTAAACAAGCAACATTTTTGGATTGAACTTATCCTTAAGATGATGAGTTTTTGATCTGTGAGTTATAGCTTCTCTCAGTCCTTGAAATAAAACCATTCTATCTGTTACTATCCTACATTTATCACATGTGACCATTATGATTATAAAAAATACATAAGACAAACCAAAACATAATTTGGTCTGAGTAGATGTGGTCAAACAAAGAATAAGTAGGTTTTTTTTGTCCCCCAGTGGAAGTGGAAAAAAATCCAATGTTGACATTTTTTTTTTGTTTTTTCTTTAGCTGAGTTTCTTCAATTATTTCTTAAAGGTGATTCATAAAATTAGAGTCATCTTCCTTTCTTTTGCCTTTCACAGCAGGGTGTAACTCGGTGGAATTTAACTATCAGAACCTATGGTTACATATTTATGGTTTTTTTGCAAGAAAAATAGGGATGTATAAAATTATGTTTTTCTGTTTTGAGATCAAGAAATATCCAAAATTAAATGTGTGCAGGTTTTTTTCTCTCTCAATGTTCCATGTTAGTAAACTATTGTCCCAGAAGAAGACTTTTGAATAGGTTTCTGGTTTTTACAATAATGTAGCTATGCATGCATAGAGTTTTTAGATACATAGCTAGTTAGCTTATTTCAGTTCTCCAAACAAAGGCAGTAAGCCCACTCACATCATTAGAAACACATCAAGTTGCATGTCTGAATAAATCAGAAGTGAATACTTGGTATTCCTCAGACAAGGGCAGGCCCTCAGCAATGTTGTAGCACATTAGAGTTCTGATTCTAATCAACTAAATAGGGATGTTTAAATATATTAACATAATTAATATATGTAATAATTTATTCATGACTACTGATGACTTCAAACAAAACTAGAAATACATGATTCATCCTATAGAGAGGTGTATTTGCTGGAGACATATCCATTAATTATTTGGTAGTATCAAACCCAAATATGACCTCATATTATCAGTTCTTTGTTGTTGTTTTTTTACTTTTTACCAAAGTTATGCTTCTTGCCCAGCCAGTGATTGAGCGTTGACCTATGAACCAGGAGGTCATGATTTGCTTCCTGTCAAGGCACATGCTTGAGTTGTGGGCTTGTTCTCCAGTAGGGGGCATGCAGGAGGCAGCCGATCAAAGATTCTTTCTCATCATTGATGTTTCTATCTCTCTCACCCTCTCCCTTCCTCTCTGAAATTAATAAAAATATATTTTAAAAAGTTATACTTCTTACACATTTGAAACATTAAGTAGTACTCAGACGTGTGCTACAATATATGACACTGTAGCATGTATCTGAGTACTGTTTCAACCTCCCCCAGACACCTTTCCTCATCATCAGAGGCCACCATATTCAGTTTTCCCCTGTGTCCTCACACGCTTTGTCCTCATATTTATAAATAATTTGCTTGTAATTAATTTTACCGACCTTAATAGTTGTTGAAACTGAGCTTTCCGTACCTCCACACGTTGAAACCCCGATCTGTAATCTATGTCCATTTTTTACATAAGTAGTTTTTTTTATTTATGTGACTATAATTCCACAAATATTTTTCACTGATCATCTCAGTGGTGTCCCCTGATAATATTTTCTTCTCTCTCATGGAATTTTTCAAACAGATCTGCCACAGATAGAGTAATAGTTCTTCCTAATGGTAAAAAAATAACACCAAATACTCATTTTCATATGTTTATAGAGACTTCCTCATCTGTCTCTATGTCTTCATACCCTATGTGAAGACAGTGTTCTATTACTGTCTATAGACAGTGTTCTATTACTTTAATTCTTAAGCTAGTGTTCTATTACTTTAATTCTTATTTTCAAATTATTCTTTATCCTAGATAATTTCAAATTATCTTTTTATCCAGGATATCTTCGGAGTGTTATCATTTTGTATAATGTGATATCTTTATATATCTGAAGTTAGTGTTTGTGTGTAATTTTCATTTGCTTCCTGTACTGTTGATTTTATTCAACTTTTTTGTTAATGTTCCTCCCATTAACAACTTTGTTTGTTAATGTTTATCGCTGGGAAACTTAGGTTGTACAAATATATGGCAGGAAACTAGTTATTATCCAAAGGCCTAAAATATATTTATTTTACCTTTATTATTGAATTCTTGGTTGAAATACACTTTTCTCAGATTTTAAAATAATTATCCATTTAATTCCCAAATATTGGGTGTTTCTTAAGAAAAATAAAATACTCTTTATTCTCATTTCTTTTGTATTTTGTATTTCTTTCTGGATATTTTTGGGTATTTCTCTTTATTCTTTTAAAAAATTTTTTTATGGATTTCAGAGAGGAAGGGAGAGAAAGAGAGAGATAGAAACATCAATGATAAGAGAGAATCATTGATTGGCTGCCTCCTGCATGCCCCCCACTAGGGATTAAGACTGCAACCCAGGCATGTGCTCTTGACCAGAATTGAAACTGGGACCCTTCACAGGCCAAAGCTGAGCCAAACCAGCTAGCACTCTTTATTCTCGATATTCTGCAATTTAATAAAAATGTGACTAGCTGTGGACTTTTTATCATTAAATGTACTGCCCACTTACTCATATATTGTTTATAACATACATGTATATCAGTTTTGGAGAATTTATTTTTATTTTATCATATATTATTATATTTTTTATTTGAAGTGTCTATATGCATTTCCCCCTTTCTATTTCTCCATTATTCATATTATCTCTGGTATTTGGACCTCCTTGGATTGATCCTCTTGTTCATTTCTTTGACTTTATTGTTCTACTTTGTAGACCATTTCCTTGAATTTATATTCAAAACGCATGACTATTGTTCTATTACTTTAATTCTAATTTTCAAATTATTTCTTTTTCTTAGTAATTTCAAATTATATTTTTATCCAGGATATCTTCGGAGTGCTATTCTTTTGTATAATGTGATATCTTTATATAACTGAAGTTAGTGTTTGTGTGTAATTTTCATCTGCTTCCGGTACTGTTGATTTTATTCAACTTTGTTAATGTTCCTCCCATTCATGTAAGCTCTCTCAAACATCTCATAATCATTCTGGTAATCATTGACTTTCTATTCATAATGAAAAATAAGGCACTGAAAAACTGATTATGAGGTCCAGTTAACAGATGGGGCATACTGACAAGAGGACTTTTGAATGCAAGGTATTGGGGTGGACAAATAAATTTTTTGAGTAAAGATCCCACATTTCACATTTATTAAGATAGGTTTTTTTCATGACACTGAGTTTCTTCAGAAACTATCTCCTAGGCTCCAGGTTAGGGAGAATATAGAATGAGAACAAGGTGATGGAAGGTGCCTAAAATACTTCACCATTCTGTTTTCAGCTTCCATTTTATTGCTGTGTTTTTACTTTTGTCACCTAGCTCTCCATGTCCATGCTGCTACCACTATATTTAGAAATCCGGAAGCTCTTAAGTAAAATATTTTCAAAAAAGAACATTATCTGACAAGCTGGGTGGGATTAATTACATGAGTATGAGTTTGAGGGTGAGGGGGAAGATGGCCATAGTTATTACAACTCTGATAATAGGTTTTCAACTATATCTTGGGCTTTAGCTTAAAGGCTCACCCCTGTCTTCCGGGTAGCCTGTACCATCAAGCATGGAATTTTTGAAATTTCTATCTGGTAAACTATGCTTTCTTTGCTATTCTTTTCTGTAGGCACTCACTCTAGTCTGTTATATCAGATAAAACCCCTTTTATCTGCTAAGTCAATTAATAATTCTCTACTGTCCATTTCTACCTTCTAATACCCTGTTGGTATATTGGACCCTGCTATCTAAACTCTCAATTTTTCATTTCCCATTGGTTTGTTACCTTTCTCCCTTTCTGTTACCATAGTGAAATCTGCAGGGAAATAGAAAAATGCATTTCTGCCTTTAATTTATTATGTTTAACTCTGAGTCAGGATTTAGCATTTTTTTCTCTCTGCATTTTAAAAAAGTATTAAAGTATCACTGAATGAAGTAGTAACGAATAAGGCCATTTCAATATGTTTAAATACTCTTTTCCATCTGAAAGCAGTCTTGAAATGACTGACAGAAATCCCTTTCCTTGTCTTTGAGTACAATCTTGTTTTGCTCGATTTTGTAGCAGTCCCTGGGTTGTTAGAATATCTAAAATGGCAGAGGAAAGTATTTAAAGCAAAATTATCTTGTAGAAGAAAAGGCCCTAGGATTTCTGCCTCACATAATGACTTTATCAACAATTTTCATTAAAAACACATTCATGCTAACATTAAGTAAGTTCCATCACTTATAATGGGATTTTTATGTTTGTGCCAAGAAAGGAAATAAAAAAAGTGTGATGTGTATTGCATATTGTAATCCACTTAGGAGAAGTTCATCATTTCCATAACAAAATCATAAACCATCCAGATGCATGATTTATTACCAGGGTATTGGAAAAATATTTCTCCATTCTCATCTTTATTCCTCCTACCCAGTGCTTTGGCACACAAAATGTTTCTATTCCCATCAAATGTATAGGGATGGAGCTCTTAACTCATAGAGAATAGCAGAAGCAAGAATAGACTTTACTTTTACAAAATGATCATGTTCCATAATAATATATAAAACAATATGGATTTTAAACTTTCTGATCAATACTTATCCTTCCAACATACATCCCAAGAGCATTATTCTTAAGAGTAATGAGATAAATTATGACCTGTGGTTTGGACCTTGCCAGACTACTTTCCCTAACTCTATCAGTCCCCTTGTAGCCTTTGAGCCAGATCCCTGCTCTTGATCCCACTTATACAGAACCAACTAGACACCCATTAATCAGATTCATCATCTTTTCTTAACTCTAGTGCAGTGCCCTTTTCATGGCCTATCGGGCATTACTAATTTGGCCTCATTCCTGAAAATTAATTCCGGGAGATGAACCATTCTCTGAGTTAGAGAAGTCAATGAACATTGTCACTAAGTCTGTATTTCATTTCTTCTGTCTAAATCCTTCTTAAAGGAAATGGATACAGTTTGAAAACATAGCAGATGACGATAATGTTAAAAGCCACACTGATATATATATGAGCATGGAGATCATGAATTATACTGATGTTTTATATACTTTATATTTCTCTGTTGGATTCATAGGCCAACTCTAAATCTCCCTCAGCAATAAACGGTGTCCTGATTGTTTTGTTAATTCTCTCTTTTTTTTCTTAATAGTGTGAGTATATTTGTATGTATTCCTAAGTAATATCTGTTTTAGTTTTGATTATTTTTGAAATGTATATGACTATAATTATTCTGTGTGTATATTTAGATGACTGGCTGCCTTTCTAATCAGGGGGGTTTATGAGATTTAACCAAACTAATATATGTACCTGCGGTTTATGCCTTTGTTTGGTTATACATTGTTCAATTATATAAATACATGCTAATTTATTTTTATATTTACCTTTTAATGGACTTTTGGTTGTTTTTATCTGCTATTACAAATAAGGCTGCTACATTGTTTAACATACATCCCAGGTAAATAACTACATAAATTTATCTGGACTATATACTCATGAGTAGACGGGGTAGTGAGCATGGAGTTGAGTATATAGATATTGAATTATACTGTTATACATTTGAAATTTATATAATATTATTAGCAAATGTTATCTCAGTAAATATAATTAATATAAAATAAAATGACTGATCAAATTGATGTCATTAAGTAACTTTGTATATATGGGTGGGCCATTTTCTGTCACTTATGTAATTTGTTGTTTTTAATCTATACCTTTGTCTTTAATACATGTTCTTATTAAAAAGCCATACGTAAAATGGCAAAAACAACAACAACACAAAAGTGGGCAGTTTAATAAATGATTAAAAGGTAACATCCATGCAACCAACACTCACGTCAAGAAATAAAATTGTGCCAATACTCCATAAGCCCTTCTTGCATCTCTACTTAATTTTAATTCTGCATCCTTCTCACAGTAAGTTTCCTTATTATTATATTTGTAGTTTATCTTAATTGAATTTTTTAAATGGAAGCATCTTGTGTGTCTGGTTTCTGTCATTCAAAATCAAGATTAATTTGTGTGTGTTTGCTCTCTGTTATTCAATATTATATTTGAGCCTCTGTGCAGTTGATAATGACATTTGCTTAAATTCACCCCCAAAAATGATGAGTTCTTTAGTAGAAAATTATTTCTCAAATTTTTATTCTAGTCTGTGCATTTCCCTATGGTTATCTAAAATATAATTTTGAAAAAACATATCGTAGAATAGTTTGTTTTTGGAACATTTATAGGTAAACTTTTTTCCCATACATGCTTTTATATTTGGACACAACTATGTACAAGATTAGTGAACTGGAACATGTGTGAGTAAAAATTATTCAGATTGAAGCACAGAGAACAAAAGAATCCTATCTAATAAAAGGGAAACATGGTAATTAGCCGTACGGCCACTACCCTTCCCATCGGCTAATCACTGAGATATGCAAATTAACTGCCAACCAAGATGGCGAACGGCAGCCAGGAAGCTGATGCGAACAGGGAGGCTTGCTTGCTTCAGTGACGGAGGAAGCCAGGTTCCCCGCCTGCATTGCCGGGCCTCTCAGCTGCTCTCTAAGAAACATTGTAACAAATATAGAAGCTAAACAAAACCCCAGAAACCTGCTTTCAATCAGCCAGGCTTCAGCCAGCCGGACCGCAACATTGTTTTAAATACAGAAGGTAAACAAAGGCCAGAAACCTGCTTTCAGCAG
>NW_005371455.1:205632-206314 GCF_000412655.1 Myotis brandtii | reverse complement strand
GAGGGCTCCCGGGCTGCCAGAGGGATGTCTGACTGCCAGCTTAGGCCCAATACCCCGGGGAGCGGGCCTAAGCCAGAAGGTGGTCATCCCCCGAGGGGTACCAGACTGCGAGAGGGCACAGGCTGGGCTGAGGGGACCCCCCCCCCCGAGTGCACAAATTTTTGTGCACCGGGCCTCTAGTACTATATAATAAAAGGCCAATATGCAAATCGACCGAACGGCATAATGACTGGTGGCTATGACGTGCACTGACTACCAGGGGGCAGACACTCAATGAGGAGCTGCCCCCTGGTGGTCAGTGCACTCCCACAGGGGGAGCACCACTCAGCCATAAGCCAGGCTTGTGGCTAGTGAGTGCAGCCACCTGCGGGATCAGGCTGAAACTGGCTCTCCAACATCCCCCAATGGGTCCTGGATTGTGAGAGGGTGCATGCCAGGATGCAGGACCCCACCGGTGTACGATCGGGGCCAGAGAGAGACATGGGAGGTTGGCCAGCTGGAGAGGGACCATGGGAGGGCTCCAGGGCATGTTCAGCCCGTCTTCTTCAGTCCTGATCACCGGACTCCAGCAGCAACCTAACTTACCAGTCGACTCTCTGCCCTCTGGTGGTCAGTGCATGTATAGCGAGCAGTTGAGCAGCCTTAGCATATCATTAGCATATTATACTTTGATTGGTTGAAA
>NW_005371455.1:166792-205161 GCF_000412655.1 Myotis brandtii | reverse complement strand
ATCAGGGGGGTTGGGGCTCCGTACCCTGTCACACACAGAGCAGGGTCGATCAGGGGGTTGGGGAGCTCCCCCCTGTCACTCACAGAGTAGGGCCGATAGGGGAGCTGGGGCACCACCCCCTGTCACACACAGAGCAGGGCGGATCAGGGGGTTGGGGCGCTGCACCCTGTCACACTCAGGGCAGGGCCAAGGGGAGGTTATGGCTCTACCCTGTCACACACAGAGCAAGGCCCGTGGAGGGGTTTGGGGCGCCACCCTCTATCACCCACAGAGCAGGGCCGATCAGGGGGTTGGGGCGCCGCCATTGTCACACTCAGGGCAGGGCCGATAGGGAGGTTATAGCTCTACCCAGTCACACACAGAACAACTTCCTCATTTTCACTTTATAAGCCATCTCGGAATATCATGCCTCTGAACTTAATACCGGTTCTCTTTGGAGGTCTCCCAGATCACAGTTTGTTTCTTTCTCTATAAAACAGTCACATCAAATCAATCTCTCTGAATTTTCTTCTGAGAACAATCACAAACTCTACAAGTTGAATTTTTTTGCTCTATTTTTAAGTTACAGGTGTTTGTTTTTTTTCCAATACCTTGATGTTGTGAATTTCTTCCTTTCTGTTTCCTTATCATTGAATATGTAGTCCTGGTTTATGCTAATGTACCGAATGATTGGATTTAACTTTTTCTCTTATAAATATAACTATTCCAGTCAGTCAACTCTTTTTTGAGTTGAGGTGCCCGTGTGAGAAAGGATGAATTTATTTCTTATTTGTGATGGTGCTTAACTTTCTATCACCAAATTTAAGGGCTTCCTTCTACCCTGGTAGATACCTGTGAAATTTCGTTTTTTTGAAACAGATAGTTCAGAATTAAAGTGAAGAACAAATGAATTGAGATGAGTAAGGAAAGGGGAGAGCAGTATCACCAGTGTGAGAATGATCAAAGGGGAAGGAAGGACTCACAGTCCCAGTCAGGGAAAGCCCGTGTTGTTGTTGGAGACAAACAGAGGGTTATTTGGACAGAACATGCTTCATCCATTGCTCCTGGGCTTCATCTTAATTTGGTTTAGTCAAAGTTCTCCTGACATCTAAGAGATGATTGAGCACTAACTTTCCTTTCTCTTATCATTAACAAATCCACCCCCTGTTCTCTTAGTCAAGTTGGATGGTGAAAAGGTGGATGTTTCTTTCTACTCTCACACTGTTGCTGGATGTGGACTGGAACCAAGGCGGGTCTGCCGGACTGGTCTGGAAATGGGTTCTAGCGAAGTCAAGAGAAACACACTTTAGGGACTCACGCATAGGAGGACTTCAGGTAAAGTGGTGAGGTTTAACGGAAGGGCACACGGGGCATAGATGCCCCTGAAGAGGCTGCCACGGTGCCTCATCCACAACCAGGTGGCTCAGCTCCGTCTCACTGTGGACGAAGTCCATCTCTGGGGTCCAAGCCCACACTCGGCCTCACCAGGTGGAGGACCAGGAGCCGGAGCTGCCGGGCCCTTAACCCAGCATCGGCACCACAGCTTCAGTAGTGCAGCTCGGTCCCTGTTCCCCTCTGGCCCACCTTGGATGCAGCGCTTTGGCCTGGGCGGCTGCTATGGAACAAGAACCCGAGAGAACTCATGTGGGTGCTGCCTATAGGGCCTTTGTTAAGCTTTGATGATATTTCCTTTGGTTTGGGAAGGGGTATTCTTTCTTTCAAACTAACCAATCTTCCTAACTCTTCCTGAGCTTGGGCTTGGGCCCAGCCCCTAGCCAACCCCTTTCTTGGATCTCCTTATGCTAATCATTTTCCCCCAGATTGTCCCAGGCTAGGCCTCTCCCCTTTATGCTAGCCAGTCTGGCTTCTATGGAGCAGGCCTCAGCAGAGGGATTTCGCTCACTGGTTCTTCCTCCCTCCAGTAGTCTGCGTAGGGACTGGGGAGATTGGAAAGCAGATCTGTCCTGTCCACTCAGAAGCCTGAGTGACTGGGAAGCTGCCTCTTCCTAGTTAACTTGGCTTAACTAGATGTCTGGCTCCCTTCTCTTTTGTTATTACCTGGCTAGCTGCCTACTATAATGACACTAGACAATTCCCTCACCCATTTTTTTAAAAATATATTTTATTGATTTTTTTACAGAGAGGAAGGGAGAGAGATAGAGAGTTAAAAACATCGATGAGAGAGAAACATCGATCAGCTGCCTCCTGCACACCTCCTACTGGGGATGTGCCCGCAACCAAGGTACATGCCCTTGACCAGAATCGAACCTGGGACCCTTTAGTCTGCAGGCCGATGCTCTATCCACTGAGCCAAACTGGTTACGGCCCTCACCCATTTTTGATCATACTTTTTATTAATATGCCTTTTGAGTCATTTCATAGTAAGGAAGCACATACGTATATAAAATTTTTAAAACAGCAGCTTCTTTTCATTATTGCATCCATAAGGGTATATTAACCTGAATACGTTTAGCATTTAAATTTACTTAAACCCTTTTTTTTGATAACTAGAGGCCCGGTGCAAGAAAATCGAGCATTCGGGGGTCCTTCAGCCCGGCTTGCATCCTCTCATAGTCCAGGAACCCTCGGGGGATGTCCAGCTGCCAGCTTAGGTCCACTTCCCAGGGGAAGCAGGCCTAAGCCTGCAGTCAGATATCCTTAGTGCTGCCACAAAGATGGGAGAGGCTCCCACCACTGCTGCTGAGCTCATCAGCCATGAGCCTGGCTTCTGGCTGAGTGGCTCCCTCTGTGGGAGCGCACTGACCACCAGGGGGCAGCTCCTGCACTGAGCATCTGCTCTCTTGTGGTCAGTGTGCTGTGCATCATAGCAACCAGTCGTTCTGCCGTGGGGCTGAAACCAGTTCTCTGACATCCCTTGAGGGGTCCCGGATTGCGAGAGGGTGCAGGCCAGGCCGGGGGACCCCACTGGTTAATGATCGGGGCTGGGTAGAGGAGCAGGAGGTTGACCAGCCGGGGAGGAACCACAGGTGGGCTCCAGGGTGTGTCCAGACCATCTCACTCAGTCCCGATCAGCTGGACCCCAACAGCAGCTTACCTATCTGTTGGAGCATTTGCCTCCTGGTGTTCAGTGCATGCCATAGTGAGCAATTGAGTGGCCTTAGCATATCATTAGCATATTATGCTTTGATTGGTTGAACGGGCAACCGGATGACCAGACACTTAGCATATTAGGCTTTTATTATATAGAATAGGCAAGCTATGGAAGCAACCCAAGTGCCCATGGATAGAATGGATAAAGAAGATGCAATTTTTGCCCTGGATGGTTTACCTCAGTGGTTAGAGTGTTGGCCTTGGGACCCTAGGGTTTTGGGTTTGACCCCCAACTAGGGCTCATGTGGGAGGCAATCAATTGCTGTTTCTCTCTCACATTGATCTCTCTCTCTCTCCCCATTCCTCCCTCCTTTCCACTTTGAAAATCAATGAAAAAAATATCCTTAGGTGAGGATTTAAAAAAAGGTGCAAATATATATATATATACATACACACCAGGGGCCCAGTGCACAAATTTGTGCTCCTTGAAAGGAACTGTGGGCTGCAATGCTGCGGTAGGCCACAGGGGCAGGTCTCGGCCCACCCTCCGTGCCCCCACCTGGCCCCTCCCACAGTGGCTCCCAGTCCTATGTCTGCCAGCAGCGCCACTCCCACTGCCACTGCTCCCATGTGCTGACTGGCCCAGCTAACACCTGCTTATGGCGCGGAGCGACTGGGGCCAGCGCCGGCAGTGGGTGTGAGCGGGACCAGTGCCATCAGTGGGTGTGAGTGGTGGCTGCTGCCCTGATCAACCCTCAGGAGCAGGGGGAGGTGAAGAAGCCCTCAGAGGTGATCAGGGCCGGCAGCCACTGCTTATACCCACTGATGGCGCCAAGCAATCAGGACTGGCGCTGGGCTCCAGCAGCGAGTGTGAGCGGCAGCTCCAGCACCGGCTGTGGGTGTGAGTGGGGCTGGCGCTGGCAGCAGGTGTAAGTGCTGGACAGGAGCAAAGAATTTTCAGTAACCACCAGAGACTCTCCCCCGTGACAGCGACCAGTGCCCGCCTTGGTCTGGTGCCCCGCTCACCTGCTCCACCATCCCACCATGGCCTATGCCTGTCATGTTCCATGCATGCCCCCTGGTAGCCAGCGCACATCATAGCGACTGGTTGGTCAGTTGTTCCGGTTGTTCTGCCGTTTGGTCTATTTGCATATTAGCTTTTATTATATAGGAATACCATCGCTACTAAATGTTTGATTATAACTGAGTTTCCCACATAGGTCTGCCTATTCTATTAAAGAAATAAAATAAGCAAGTATTTTTCACTGTTTTTTTATGTCACCTAAAGCTGAATGGCTCACTATTATGAGTTTTAAAGTAGTTGTTGAGATGTCTGGCTTCACTTTGGTTTTGCAACTGACAAACTTCGTGACATCTGGCAATTCTCCTCACCCTTCTGAGCTTTAATTTCATCTTCTCATTCAGAAAAATGAGAGGATATTAGAGTAAATGATGTTAAAGTTTCCTTTCAGCTCTGATACTCAAGCACTTTTATAAAGTGCTGAAGTTTGTTCCAGGTTATAAAATAAGCTAGCAATAGAATTGGAAATAAAGCCCCAGGGATATATCTTTAGCTATAATCAGATGACCTAGAGAAAAGAGAGAACTTTCATAAAGAAGAGAGAGTGGGAGAATAAATGAAAAGTCTGTCTCCCAGTGACCATCTGTGAGGAAGTGGCCCATGACCTAAGTGCCCAAATATTTAGAATGCACAAAACATAAAATTATCAGACACTTCTATTTGAGTGGGAGGATGTTGGGAATACACAAATTTCAACATTCAAATTATAAAGTTACTTAGAAGCACAATTTATGTAGATGTGATATCCTCAGAGTTTATAGAAGGATCTTATCTTACTACCCACAAAAATAATAAAACAAGTCAACATTTACATGGCGCATTTATTTTAGGGTAGGAAAATATCTGGAGGCTGAGATCGAAATTATTTGACTAGTTCTTCAGTGTGTTTAAGTTTGAACATTTTATTTCCCCATTTATTCTTATTGTTCAGCCGAAGCTGCACTAAAAGCTCTGAAAGATCGTTTTTCATTCAGCCACTTGAAAAGAAAACCCTGCCTAAGTGTCATTTATAACCATTAAGGTAGAATTCTTCCTTTTTAATCAAACTGATCAACTCTTAAGAAATATTACTGCTCAGTTAACTTTTTTCTTACAGAAAGTACCACACCTTTAAAGAGAGATGTATCTGTAATTGGTAATATATACTTATACGACATGAATGAGTAAATTATATAGAAACATAAATATGCATATACCTGTCAAAGCATATGGGTCAAATTTCATATACCACTGCATTTTTTACTACCTACAAGTGAAGAATGATTTTATATTTATAAATAGTTGAACAAGGATAAAAAGAATAATATTGCACATTAAAGTTACATGAAATTTAAAGGTCAGTATCCAAAAAATAAAGTTTTATTGGGGCACAACCTGCTCATTTATTTATGAACTAGAGGCCTGATGCACAAAATTCGTGCAAGAGTAGGCTTTCCTTCCCCCGGCTGCCGGCACCAGCTTCCCTCTGGCACCCGGGACCTGGGCTTTCTCCTGCCTCTGCATTGCTCCCCGTGCTGGGCTTTAGTTCCTGCAGCCAGCTGTTCAGGTTCCCGCCTTTTTCATTCCACTCTCTGCTGCATTCCTTGAACTCCTCTGCTAGCTCCACCCACAAGCTTGTTTCAGTCTAGTTCAACTATATTCCCTCTCTTCCTTCCATGATGATGTTTACTCCTAATATTTCTAGGAGCAGCTTTCTCAACTACTTTTCCTCGGTTGGCACCCTTCTCTGGGAAAAGCACTTCCTTTTTAAAAAAATATATTTTTATTGATTTCAAACAGGAAAGGAGAGGGAGAGAGAGATGGAATCAATGATGATGAGAGAGAATCATTGGTCGGCTGCCTCCTGTTTGCTCCCTACTGGGGATCGAGCCCGCAAACCAGGCATGTGCCCTGACTGGGAATCGAACCTGGGCCACTTCAGTCCGCAGGCTGACGCTCTATCCACTGAGCCATACTGGCCAGGACCAGCACTTCTTCTTAAGAGAAGACATTTATTTTTCTCATATTTTTAATTCATGGAATTAAAGGGAATCTGAGTTTGTCACTCCCGAATATGCCTTTTTGAGATATTGTTTTAAGCTCATTATTTTAAAGAAACAAAGGACTCAGAAATGAACTTGAACCCTCCCCAATACATCCCTAGAGGAATTCAGATAGAAAAACCTGCTTAGAGGAAGGGAGCTCTCACTTTAGCTGAACATAAACTCAGTGTAACAGACAAGGAGGAGTTCTCCCAAAGTTGGTTTGCTAGACTCTCCTCTCTAGCCGATTGTTTCTGGGTGGCCCGGCAAGAAATCCTTAACTAGATGTTTGCTCTTTTGCCTTTACCTATGAAATGATTGGCTACTTTCTCTTTGAAATCCCAGATCCCTGCTTCTCTCCCTGATTCCCTCTCCTTAGTCCACAGAGACATAGAAGCCTTACCTGCCTGACGTGTCTTTGGGGCCATATACTTCTATGTGTCCCCTTGTACTTATATAATAAATTTGATTATTTTCTCCTGACAATCTGACTCTTCTTAATTTGATTATTAGACCAGACAGAAGGACTTAGGAGGGTAAAAAGAAAATTATTTTTTCTCCCAAGAAAAAAAATAAGAACATTTTCTACACACAGGACTTTCCAGGGTGTTTACACCATGATACCTATAGATTTGCATCATTATACCCTATATGTCAATAACATCTTTTTTTATGTATAATCCATAGCTTTGCTATATTTTATATTTTTACTGGTATATTTATCTGTCCATCCTTCCATCCATACACTCATCAATTCATCTAACAAATGTGAAAGAAGATAAGCCAGACCAGTAAGGCTCAGTGGTTGAGCGTGGACCTATGAACCAGGAGGTCACAGTTCCATTACAGGTCAGGGCACATGCCTGAATTGCCAGCTTGATCCCCAATAGGGGGTGTGCAGGAGGCAGCCGATCAATGATTCTCCCTCATACTTGATGTTTGTATCACTCTCTCCCTCTCCCTTCCTCTCTGAAATTAGTAAAACTATATATATTTTTAAATAAAGAAGATAAAATATATTCTCTGCCTTTTCAGAGCTCACATTCTGGTGTGGGAAGAGATATAAACGATTAGAATTAAAAATACTGAATACTGTATAAGGTAAAATATTGAGGAGGATAACTGAGGGGCAAAGAGAAAAAAACTTCAGTGTTTTATTATCATTGCCTTCCAACCTTTACAAGAATATTTTTAAAAAGATTTTTTAAATTGTTATTGTTGATTTCTAGAGAGAGAGAGAGGAAGGGAGAGGAAGAGTATGCACGAAATATTGACCATCTGCCTCTTGCACACCACAACCTGGGCATGCGCCCTGCCCAGGAATTGAACTGGCAACCTTTGGGTGCATGGGACAACGCCAAACCAACCGAGTTACACCAGCCAGGACTCAATAATCTTTCGAGAGGCACCAGAGCTGACAGCCAAGCCCCACAGCAGCTCAGCGTTGGGCCAGGATCACCCAGCGTGAACGTCTGTGTCCATGAGGAGAATGGCATCTCAAGATGAACCAGCCAGGAACGGCCCCTGGGCAGGAAACTTCAAGCTTAGATCTCGCGGAGGACCCCTCAACCAGGAGGGAGAGGAGGCGGAGGAGGTCGGCTTCCCCAGCCCTGGGCTCAACTCATAGAACAACAGCAGCCACGGGCATGGGAAGGCGGAGCTGCAGGGCATCTATTGGTCCTGCTCGGCATGGGAAGGCGGAGCTGCAGGGCATCTATTGGTCCTTCTGCTCATGGCTGGAGCCAGACACGCACAGTGAGCAGGAGATGATTTTTCCATCTGGCGATGGAGCAGTTCCTGCTCAACAGGCCCAGCAGCCAGAGGGCCGCGTGGCAGGAGAAGTGGGAGTCGAGTGGCAGAGACATGGAGGCGTTCATGGAGGACCTGGGGGATGAGGGCCTGAGGCCCCCCAGCTTGGTCCATGTCAGCATGGAGGGGCAGGAAGCCCTGTTCTCGGAGAACATGCCCTATTTTTCCATCTGGCGATGGAGCAGTTCCTGCTCAACAGGCCCAGCAGCCAGAGGGCCGCGTGGCAGGAGAAGTGGGAGTCGAGTGGCAGAGACATGGAGGCGTTCATGGAGGACCTGGGGGATGAGGGCCTGAGGCCCCCCAGCTTGGTCCATGTCAGCATGGAGGGGCAGGAAGCCCTGTTCTCAGAGAACATGCCCTTAGGACAGGTCCTGGCCCACTTCCAGGAACAGCGCTCAGCAGCAGCCCCCATGGCGCTCACCCCGGGGACACCCTTCCGGACTCCCCCAGAGACACCCCGGACAACAGCACCAGGAGATGCAGATGAAGATGGCGACAACCTTTCCAGTCCAGACCCCCCCCCCCCTCCCTGCTCATCCTGCAGGGAGAGAGCCCTGAGGGCCCGCGGAGAGCGAGGTGTCCGGGGAGAGTCCACGCAGCTCCGGTTCAGCACGTCCAAGTGCTCCCACTGCCCAGGAAGAGCCTCCCCGAGGCGCCCCGGGAGGCGGGGAGCGCCCAGAAGCTGTACCGGTGCGACCAGTGTCCCCAGGTCTTCAGGTACCTCTCTCGGTTCCAGCTGCACCAGAGGAGGCACAACAACGAGCGGCCCTTCGTTTGCGCCACGTGCAGCAAAGGCTTCTTCTAGGCCTCGGACCTGCGCGTGCATCAGCTGATCCACGCGGAGGAGCGGCCCTTCCGCTGCGACCGCGCCTTCAGCCACCGGACCAACCTGCTGGCGCACGAGCGCATCCACATGGGCGCCAAGCCCTACGCGTGCGCTCAGTGCGGGAGGACCTACCGCCAGTCTTCCACCTACCACCGCCACCTGCGGATGCACCAGAGGAAGGCCTCCACGCCCGGGGCCTCCATGCACTGAGCCTCTACGCCCCGGGCCTCCATGCACAGAGCCTCTATGCCCCGGGCCTCCACATCCATGGCCTCCACGCCTGGAGCTTCCTCCCTGTAATGTGTGTGTGTTTGTAGATATATTTATTTTATTTATTTTATTTTATAAATGCACCAGAGGAAGGTCTCCACGCCCGGGGACACCACGCCCCAGGCCTCCACATCCAGGGACTCCACGCCCAGGGCCTCCACATCCAGGGCCTCCATATCCAGGGCCTCCACATCAAGGGACTCTATGCACAGGGCCTCCACATCCAATGACTCCATGCACAGAGACTCCACATCCAGGGCCTCCACGCCCGGAGCTTCCTCCCTGTAATGTGTGTTTGTAGATATATTTATTTTATTTTATATTTTTATTGATTTCAGGGAGGAAGGGAGTGGCTGACACGTTTCCAATGACCAATAGTGGTTGAATAAATAAAAGTGTATTGTTTATTTCTTAAAATCCAGATATGTGTCTGAGGTGGTGTGGAAAGCCGGCTCCCAGGTGGCTAGTGATATGGGTCGTGGGAGGTGCAGCAAGTAAACGAAGCTTGATCAGGTGCATGTAATTGTGTAGATTGAAAACCCACGAGAACATTGTAAACATCTTGGCCACGCCCGCACTTTGCCTCATGGAATCTGGCTATAAAATAAAGACTCCGTGTGCAGGCAAAAAAAAAAAAATATATAAGCTTTCAACTTGAGTTAATCTTATCAATATTTTACTTTTATTTAATTTCTTAGCATCATTATGATATCTTAGTTTCTCAAAGTCCTCCTATACTCTGCTAATGACAATATTCACTTCACTCTGTTACCCACAAAAGTAGCCATACTTAAGTCATTCATGGTGATTTGGAAATTCTTCCTAAGTTAGTGTTATTAGCTCTGGTTTCCCTGCTGTTACTTTAGCTGCTCTTGACCCATATTTTGGCCTCCTGTCTTTCCACATGTGTCGTCAACCCACACTCACTTTATCTGCCACTTCCACTAGACATGCCCCCATTTGTCAAGTCAGCGGAGCCTCACTAGATCTCCCACACACTTCAACTTTTGGTCTTCATTTGAACTCATATTGTCTACCTGATGCTAAGGTAACTTGCCAATATTTGTTTCCTCTTCCCTTATTATGTTTAAAGGATTACTGCAGACAATTATAAGAGTGCTGAGTTGTCCTTAATCATTGGTGCTCTCTAACATTACCGCGGGTTTCAACGCTGCATAATAATCTGTTGCAAACTGCTTCAGCTCCCTTCCAGAATCTCTCAAAACCTCATCCATTTTTTTTCACTGATTGTCATCAAGATAACTTATTTTTGGATTCCACTTTCTTCGGCAACATTTAGCCTGTGTCTAAATTTGCCCCTCACAATCTTGTGCTGTCCAGGCTACTGGGAAACAAACTTTGGAATAGCCTTCTGGACCTCTAGCTAAATGGGGAGTTTAATTATTTCTTCCAAAATTAGTAGAAGAAAGCTTCCACATTGTCTCCACATCAACAAAGATTATGGATTCAACACACAAACAGCAATAGGGAATATTCAGAGTGAGAAGACATGCTGTACCCTGGCTGGGGCAGAGAGCAGCCTATTCTCTATATACTTAATAACTAAAAGCAAGACATTAAGGGAGCCACTCCTGCACCTGCTATTTGCATGTGAATAACATGTAAGGAAGCCCATAGAATCACTTAAGAATGAAACTGTGTTGTGTCTTTGTCATGCATTATTTCCTAAAACCATATAGGATGTAGTATCTAGATCTGACTCTGACTGTTAAAACTTGGGTCAGCCATAAAACCTCATGCAGCTTCAGGATTTTAAGTGTAGAGTTAGGAAAGTCACACCACTACCCCCAACACTGTTTTCATATTTAAAATGATACATTGCATGTAAAGCATATAGCCAATGTCTGGAACATAGTAAGTGCCCAATAAAGTGTACTTATTTTAAACATTTATTTTTTATTTTGAGTTGATATATTAGTTTCAGGTGGACACAATTGTTATTAGACTTTATGATGTAATCACCATGGTAAAAAGTAGTATCCATCTGACACCATACATAGTTATTACAATGTTATTGACTATATTTCCTATACTGAACTTTACCTTCCATTCTATTTTTATAAGTGGTAGTTTATACTTCTTAATCCCTCTCACCTTTTTCACCCAGAAACCCCACCCCCTCCCATTTGGGCCATCAGTTTGTCCTCTGTATCTATTAGTTTGTTTCTGTTTTGTTTTTTATATTCGACATATAAGTGAAATCAATGATATTTATCTTTAAGTAGTACTTTTAAAGCAATAAATAATGAGCATCATGTGAAAAAGTAAAAGTATATTATAGTGATAGTTGATGCAAAAACAACTGCATCCAGAAGAATGTTCATTCAGTTATTTCAAGACAAAACTGACTTAAAACAAACACAATCTCAGAAATCTTCTTCATCCCCTCAATTGTGTTATGTCCCCATTTAATATGTAATATATATATTATTTATTTTTCCCAAATTACAAGGTGGATCTTATCCACTCCCACCTCTTATCACTTTTTAATGACCTCTTCACTGAGAACATATTATCATTGACTCCTGCTAAGTATTCCTGCCACTGTATTCTCTGGCCTAGACAGTGTATCCTTCTAACTGTTGATAGTTTGATATTCCGAAAAATGCATTCTAGGAAAGGCCATAGGAGGGTGGCTTACCATCTAACTATTTGGGAAGAAGAACAAAATGACTGCCACAGGAATAGTTCTCAAATCCTCTAATCACAAAAAGACTATAAATTCTTTTAAGGAAAGACTCATACGTTATTCACTTTTGTAAACCTCCTGCCACCTGCGATGTGGCCTGGTTCAAAATATAAGTTCTTCCATAAAAATTGAACTGGGCCCTTGATGCATGTCATTATTCAAGTCCCCATTGTTATGTTATCAGAGAATATTCCCCCTCATTCTTATTTATTTTAGCTACTAGTAAGTGTGCTGCAGAATTTAACACAATGCATGGTGCAGAGGAAGGAGAAAATTAGCCTTTGAGACTGGGGCAGGCCAACATGCTTTATTATTCTCCTTTCTCTGGTATCTCAGAAATTGCCACATTTAGCAATTCATTTTGTTCAAAGTTGAATTATAAAAAATGTTAAAGTTTGTGAAAGTAGTCAGATAAAAATGGACAGAGTTCTGGATGAATTGACTGGACAAAATCTAAATAAGAAGAAAACTCAGAAAGAAGTCATTGACTTTGTATCATATTCAATGCCAACATAAAGTTAGATAGTGAGTCTATTTTTTTTCCTTCCAGGTGCATAGGTTTTATTTTCCCCAGTGTAAGACAGGTAGGAAAAAGGATATTTAAGAGAGTCCTCTAAAAGTGCAACTGATGTGTTCTGTTTGTTGTGCAGGCATATAAATGTGAACTTTAAACTTTTCTTATATCACTTTCTCCACTCCAACTATCTTAGTTCAGGCCACTTTCATCCTAAACTGCTGTATCAGGTCAGCATCCTAAATGCCTCCTTACCAACTCAATGCAATCCGCTCTATACTCGTTCTTTGGTGTTCCATATGGTCCCTTTGACTGAAATCATTCACAGACATTCTTTTTCCTACTGGAAAAACATGCCAATAATTTTAATAGGTATACATTCCCTCAAAATCATTCTAATGTACCTGGCTAATTGTCAAATGCTTTCAAAAAGTCATTTTTTATTTCTAGACAGAGGCCATTGTAAAATATATCCTATTTGGTAAAAATCTCAGAAGATTGTAGGACAGGAGAAGATAGATCAGAGTGGTGAAAGCAAGAAGAAAAGACACCATTTTGCTGTCATTGTTGTTTGTTTGTGTCTCACACGACCCCCCTGTTTTGGGGGCCCTTAAGATCACCCACTTTTGGATATTCACTAGAAGGACTCACTGGATTCAGCATATAGTTATCTGGCAGCTAAGATGTATTGCTCTAATGGTTAAGTGCCGGAGGCTGGTCCATCCTTGTTGCTTGACACAGTCGCTGCAGGGAAGAAACATCTGCAAAGCATATATTTCAAGGGACCTGGCATACTGTTCTTAATATGTTTGCTCCCCTTCTTAGCGCTATGTGTTCTAACCAAGGCCACCTCCCCGAGAAAGGTTGTTTCCCCAGGTGGGAATTTTTCCCTGGAGTTAGGGATTAACAGGACTAAGGAAGGGAATAAATCAGTAAAACCCCTTAACTAAGTACAAGGCTGGTAGTTAATCACCTTAACTACGAACAATCACGCTTAAGTTACATAATCTTTACTTAGGATAATCTCCTTCAGTTACTTTCTTGTAGCTTAACAGAACAGTAGAGTAGTGACCTTGGAATGGAGATAACAAACGCCCTAACCTTTGGAATAGAATGGATAGGATTAAAATCAAATGGTATAAATACAGATGTAACAGGAGAATAGAGAGAGAACCTGGCTATTCTTGATTCTATCAGAGCAGGAAGTTCCCTATGCTGCAGCATTTCTGATTTCAAGCTGGTAATGTGACCTTTTTAAAGGAGACTTCCTCCATCTTTCTTCGTATCTGTTTTGTGTGTGTTTTTAACAGGGATATGATGCACTAAAGGACCCGACGGAAATAGAACTGAAAGCATTCTAAAATGGCGAACTGCAGGGTGAAGGATGCCCACAGCATTCACGGCACCAACCTGCAGTATCTGGTGGAGAAGGTAATTTATATATATATATTTACTTTTCTAAAAGAGAACTTAAAATTTGTTTCTACCACAAGTTAACATAAGACTCACATGTTTTCTCCCTTCTCTCTACCTCCCAAATCCTATTTATTTTTCCCAAATTACAAGGTGGATCTTATCCACTCCCACCTCTTATCACTTTTTAATGACCTCTTCACTGAGAACATATTATCATTGTCTCCTGCTAAGTATTCCTGCCACTGTATTCTCTGGCTTAGACAGTGTATCCTTTTAACTGTTGATAGTTATGAGGCTGACAGGCACTGCAATTGATTGCTACAAATACCTGGAGCTTCTGTACAATGATTATAGAAAAATTAAGAACCAGAACCAAAATGGAGAGTTTGAACTGATGCACGTAGTAGATATTCCGAAAAATGCATTCTAGGAAAGGCCATAGGAGGGTGGCTTACCATCTAACTATTTGGGAAGAAGAACAAAATGACTGCCACAGGAATAGTTCTCAAATCCTCTAATCACAAAAAGACTATAAATTCTTTTAAGGAAAGACTCATACGTTATTCACTTTTGTAAACCTCCTGCCACCTGCGATGTGGCCTGGTTCAAAATATAAGTTCTTCCATAAAAATTGAACTGGGCCCTTGATGCATGTCATTATTCAAGTCCCCATTGTTATGTTATCAGAGAATATTCCCCCTCATTCTTATTTATTTTAGCTACTAGTAAGTGTGCTGCAGAATTTAACACAATGCATGGTGCAGAGGAAGGAGAAAATTAGCCTTTGAGACTGGGGCAGGCCAACATGCTTTATTACTCTCCTTTCTCTGGTATCTCAGAAATTGCCACATTTAGCAATTCATTGTGTTCAAAGTTGCATTATAAAAAAATGTTAAAGTTTGTGAAAGTAGTCAGATAAAAATGGACAGAGTTCTGGATGAATTGACTGGACAAAATCTAAATAAGAAGAAAACTCAGAAAGAAGTCATTGACTTTGTATCATATTCAATGCCAACATAAAGTTAGATAGTGAGTCTATTTTTTTTCCTTCCAGGTGCATAGGTTTTATTTTCCCCAGTGTAAGACAGGTAGGAAAAAGGATATTTAAGAGAGTCCTCTAAAAGTGCAACTGATGTGTTCTGTTTGTTGTGCAGGCATATAAATGTGAACTTTAAACTTTTCTTATATCACTTTCTCCACTCCAACTATCTTAGTTCAGGCCACTTTCATCCTAAACTGCTGTATCAGGTCAGCATCCTAAACGCCTCCTTACCAACTCAATGCAATCCGCTCTATACTCGTTCTTTGGTGTTTCATATGGTCCCTTTGACTGAAATCATTCACAGACATTCTTTTTCCTACTGGAAAAACATGCCAATAATTTTAATAGGTATACATTCCCTCAAAATCATTCTAATGTACCTGGCTAATTGTCAAATGCTTTCAAAAAGTCATTTTTTTATTTTTAGACAGAGGCCATTGTAAAATATATCCTATTTGGTAAAAATCCCAGAAGCTTGTAGGACAGGAGAAGATAGACCAGAGTGGTGAAAGCAAGAAGAAAAGACACCATTTTGCTGTCATTGTTGTTTGTTTGTGTCTCACACGACCCCTCTGTTTTGGGGGCCCTTAAGATCACCAGCTTTTGGATATTCACTAGAAGGACACTGGATTCGTATAAAAAATGAAGATTTCAAGTATGTACGCATGTTGGGAGCACTTTATATGAGGCTGACAGGCACTGCAATTGATTGCTACAAATACCTGGAGCTTCTGTACAATGATTATAGAAAAATTAAGAACCAGAACCAAAATGGAGAGTTTGAACTGATGCACGTAGTTGAGTTCATTGATGAACTACTACACAGTGAGAGAGTCTGTGATATCATTCTGCCCTGGCTACAGAAATGCTATATGCTAGAGGAAGCTGAGCAATTGGAGCCTTGTGTTAGCACTCTAGAAGAGGACATGGATGATGTCCAGTCCAGTGAAGAAGAGGAAGAAGAGGATGAGAAGTTGGAGAGAGTACCATCAACAGATCACCGCCAGAGAAGCTACTGAGACTTGGACAAGCCCCGTCGATCTCCCACACTGCGCTACAGGAGAAGTAGGCAGAGTCGGTCTCCAAAAAGGAGGAGCCCTTCTCCTCGCAGAGAGAGGCATCGAAGCAAGAGTCCAAGACGTCACCGCAGCAGGTCCCGAGATAGATGGCACAGATCCCGCTCCAAGTCCCCAGGTCATCACCATAGTCATAGACACAGGAGCCACTCAAAGTCTCCTGAAAGATCTAAGAAAAGCCACAAGAAGAGCCAGAGAGGAAATGAGTAATGGACTCAGTTTAGGTTTAGTCCAAAGAGCCTCCTGCAAATATGAAGTCATCTCTCTATGGAAGGACTATAAGATCTACTCCCATGGCAGCTATAAGAATATTTTAGGGTGTTTTTGTTTTTTAACCTTACAGTAGAGTAATCACCTTGGAATGGAGATAACAAACGCCCTAACCTTTGGAATAGAATGGAAAGGATTAAAATCAAATGGTGTAAATACAGATGTAACAGAAGAATAAAGAGAGAACCTGGCTGGAGAACCTATGCTGATCATCTGAACGCTGCCTCCGTGTCCTTCCTTCTTCGCCGACTCAGTCCACACCTTTGGGAACCCCTGGACCTGCTGGGGCTGGACCCCAACAGTTAAGGTATACAGGAAGATAATAAGGGGATAAACATAGGTAGTATCTGGGGAAATCTATGTGCAGGTTTCCTTATTCTCTCTTTTTTTTTCATATGAGGAGTCTCATGAAGCATAATCTTTCACAGCAACTAAATGCAACATGAGTTTGAAGCTCATTATTGGTAAAAATCCCAGAAGCTTGTAGGACAGGAGAAGATAGACCAGAGTGGTGAAAGCAAGAAGAAAAGACACCATTTTGCTGTCATTGTTGTTTGTTTGTGTCTCACACGACCCCTCTGTTTTGGGGGCCCTTAAGATCACCAGCTTTTGGATATTCACTAGAAGGACTCACTGGATTCGCCATATAGTTATCTGGCAGCTAAGATGTATTGCCCTAATGATTAAAGTATACAGGAAGCTAATTAGGGGATAAGACATAGGTAGTATCTGGGGAAATCTACGTTCAGGTTTCCTTATTCTCTCTTTTTCATATGAGGGGTCTCATGAAGCATAATCTTTCACAGCAACTAAATGCAACATGAGTTTGAAGCTCATTAAAGATTCAGTGCCCAAAGTATGTAGTATTGAAAGTTGGTTACAAAGTACCTTCTGCTTACTGTTTATCAAAATCTCAGACTCCCAGAAGGAAAGCTAATGTTCAGCATAATCCTATCATTTGCACAAAGAGTCTAAGGATGGTGAACCTTTCTTGTGGTTAGCTGTTGCCAAAGGTTCATCTTGCAAGCAGGTTATTCTAAGGAGAGCAGGGTCAGTCCTGCTATGTTACCCGTTTTGCTGCACACCTTCAGACTCATATCTGCACAGAATGTAATGCAAAGTGTAAGCATCAGACTTGGTGACCTAATCCTCAAAAAAGAAGCAAGGGGAAGATTGCATTCCATACCCAACATAGTGAGAGAAATGGCAGATAAAACGAATCAGATAGATGAATATATGCTAATACATCTGTTTCCTCATGAGTACAGGTGCACAATTGTGTACAATGAGTGGGAACATGTGACCATTTTGATAGAAATGCAGACCATCATACATCAAAGATGCCAACATATGCAGAAGTATTTAAGACCATAGTGAGAAGCATTGGTTCCATAGTTGTTTCCAATTCTCATTATAAATGTGCAGAAAAATCAGTCACTTTTCTCTGTGTGCCTGGAGGAAAATTTCATCAGCTATTTCACTACAGAGAACAAGATGGCTCTAATGCCACAAAGACAGAGTAAACCTCTTTGTGCATTATGACTCCACCCTGAGAGTTGGTGGGGCTTTGGGTGCAGAACAGGGAATGACTGAGTATTTACTAAATTAGATGACCCAAAACTGTATTTACCTGACGTCTGGTATGGATGAACAGAATATCAAATCTGTTAAAAAGCACATTTTAACTTAAAAGAGATATTAATGGACCAAAATCTAACTTGAAAAAAGTCCAAGTGGCAATGTTTTTAGTAGGGAATAGTTGGGGAGTTCATAAAAAATATTGCATGAATTTTATGACATAAATATTCTACAGTGTCTTTGCATATTTTTGTACTATAATTCTATTTTCAAACTGCCCATACAAATAATTGAGTGTGATACTTTCGGTACTATCTTTTCTATAAAGACATAAAAATAAAGTGATATGATCATTACTCGAGTGGGAAATTTCCTCATCCATTAGTTGATAAGGAAGGCCTGGCTCTTGAATGACAGTTTTGAAACTTGAAGGACAAAGAGAACTTTATAATTTCAAAGTTTCAAAAAAAAATAGCCGTTTCCATTCAAACTGCTCCAAACCTAGGAAACAACTTGCAAAACCCCAAATATAGAACAAGTTTTGCAAGAGCAAAAAATGAAAAGAAATTTATTTTGCAATAAGCTCTGTGATATGTAATGATGACAAAAAAGGGATCAATTTAGCATATGGAATGGGCAGAATGTGGGAAGGAAATGGGGGAAAGAGAGTCTAGGGTACTATCCAGATCTTTTCTCCTCTTTATTTATTAAAGTTCACCTTAGATGAGGTCCAAATAACTAACCCTATCCTTTGGTTAGTATATAATAAATGTAACAAAAAGTGCTAATGATAGTACTTTTAATTAAAGACAGATTTGCAAAGCAATGCTTCAATTCTGATCTCTTATTTCTTGTGAGTTTTATTACTATAAAATGTTTTAATCTTTCAAGTGAATACTGGAAGAGAACATATAATTTTTTTATACTCTCATATGTATTCACGTTTGTCATGTCTAAGGCAGATAAAGCTACTGCCTTAGCAATAATAAGCAGACATGTATAAATTTAGGGTAGATGAAAAAAAAACTGGCTTAGAAAGAATAAGCAGCAGTGTGTAAATTCTACTAAGGTTTGAATCACTGACCACTTTATAATCTTTACAATAAGGAAGGTGTAATGAACAGACACCTGGATGAAGTTTACTTCTTATTGGATATCTTTCAATGAGAACATCCTCTTAATTTAGTGGTTCTCAACGTTCCTAATGCCGCGAACCTTTAATACAGTACCTCATGTTGTGGTGACCCCCAATCATAAAATTACTTTCGTTGCTACTTCATAACTGTAATTTTGCTACTGTTATGAATCGTAATGTAAATATCTGATATGCAGGATGTATTTTCATTGTTACAAATGAGCATAATTAAAGCATAGTGATTAATCACAAAACAATATGTAATTATATATGCGTTTTCCGATGGTCTTAGGTGACCCCTGTGAAAGGGTCATTCGACCCCCAAAGGAGTCACGACCCACAGGTTGAGAACCGCTGTCTTAATTGGTATGTAGTGGGCAGTGGTGTGCAACAGAATAAAAAAATAGTCTTTATATCCTTAAGATTATGATATATTGTTTCATTATCAGCCTTCAATCCTGGAATAGTTAACTTCCCCACAATCTATTTTCACTCACTTTTTGTATAATTCAGATTAGTTTCCCACTGTTTTATTTTTTTAAATTCTCTCACTGTTTTAAAGATAGTTGAAAACATCCAAACCAGACTCTTGAATACTACTGTCAACAAGAAATAAAATACAAAGACTCCCTCATGAAAAACATGTAATAACATGAATGTTTACTCTTTATCAGCAAATAGTGAAATACGAAATTCCTGATTGCAAAACCGCTAAAATATTTTTAATAAAGCACAAACAGATATACAAAAAGCCCTTCTTCTCTTTTTCAAAACAGTTAATTATAGAGTTTTATGTAAATAGCTACTTCCCTTTAATGGAAATGTAATTCACATTTATTTATCCTGAGGTTAGCAGCACTATACTAAGTATTGCAAATATTAAAAAGAAAAAGAGAATTCCTATGGTCAAGGACATTCGTGAACCAGAGAAAGCATCTCAGGATTATATTGATCAATCCTTTAATGCACAACCAGACTGCACATGGGAAATTTCAGCCATTAACTTCCATATATGAAGGAATTTTGGGGGAGGGCTTGATAAATATTGTAATCCCTTGAGAAAAATTCAGGTAGAATGCTATCTGAAAGATGATCCCTTCCCACTAAAGTTTTCCACCATTGTAGTGCAGGATGAAAATGCTCCAGTTGGAGCAGTAGGCATGTGGGGACCTGGAGTTGAGACACAGTTCTCACAACTGAATGTGTTGGGCAAATAGGAACCTAGGATATATTCATATGTCTAAGAGTGAGTAAGGAGCCTCTTCACACACACATTCAGAAAAAAAAAAAACACTAAGAAATATCTAAATTTTCACTTTTTTTATAAAATGCTATATCTATTTTAATTTTCTATATGATATTTAACAATATTAGCACATATTTACTGACTGCATACCAAGTGTTTTGTCAAATGGGTTATTTGATTACCTACCCTACCAAATATTAATTCTTCTCCTGTTCCTGCAAATTACAAAGTACCTAGTCTTTTGGGGGGAAAAAACAGCAACCAAATACAAAGCAAAAATACTGATATTCAGGCTTTTGTTCAGGCAAAGGTAAGCAGAATAGAGAGGGCAATAGGGAATGTACAACTCCAGGACAGTTCTTCAAAATACTTTAATACACTGGCAGGCATCCTCTTGCTCTACCAACTGTCTGTTATTAAGACTAATGTTATGGAGGCTGCCACTTGCTAGGCCAATGTCGCTTCAGAGCCTTGGTTTGAAGTAGAGATCATATCAAACTTTTCAAACAATTTTGCCATTAATTTGAGAGTTACAGTGTGACGGAGGATCTTCTCAAGTACTAGGGAGAAAATTACACAGCTGTCCCTGCTTCTAATCCTATATAATAAAGAGCTAATATGCTAATTAGACTGGATAGCAGAACAACCTTCTGGAACGACCAGTGTGGGGAGGGGGGAGGTGCAGGCAGCTGGGGCCATGAGGACCGAGGCAGTTGGAGCTGCGGAGGCCTACTCTTGAAAGAATTTCGTGCATCGGGCCTCTAGTTTTAAATAATTAAAAACTCTCTTTAGCCCTATTATCCTCTCTTAGCATCCTCAGTTCCCAAAGTTCAAGATGGAATTACATCATCCAGAGACTGGAATAGACAAAGAGCTGGTAGCAGAAACATATGAACCAGGGTTAGTGGTGGTGGGATAGGAAAGTAAAAAGAATTGGCCCTATATGTCTTTCAGTATGAGAAGTCTTATGGTTTATTAATAATTTTATCTTAGACCATATCAGATGAGCACAAAGCAATCATATATCCTGCATGGGTCAATATGAAGAAAGCCTGGCCATTTGTGCTGTGTGGGTGAAGACCAGTGGGGCAATAGAAAATATGTACATGCTGTTTAAATATGCATCCTTTAGAATTAGTAATTTTGAGAAATTTAGCCAGATTAAAAAATACTTGATGTGCCTGCAGAATTTTGCAGAAATATATTTGTCATAGGAAGAAAAACCTGAAATACCCATTATGAGGGAAATACTTATATAATTTACATATGTTTGTACATTGAAATAATACATTTAAAAGTTATGTTTACATATAAAGATATTAAGAGATTGAGAGAATGAGAATTGTATGGTGTCAATAGAAAACATCTTACCTAATAATAGACAAACATGTAAATTGACCATCCCTCCACTATGCTCACCAGCCAATCAGGAGAGTATGCAAATTAATCCAACAAAGATGGCAGTTAATTTGCATACGTAGGCACGAAGTGGCAGAGCGAAGACTGAAGGCTCCGGCCGGAGCAGTGAAGACTGAAGGCTCTGGCCAGAGCGAAGCCCTGGATCCCCGGTGCCGGAGGAAAACCGGTGCCAGCAGCCAGGGGAAGGGAAGGCCTATTGCATGAATCTCTTCATGCAATGGGCTTCTAGTGATATAATAAAACTGATGAGCAATATTATTTTAATTAAACAAATCTGTATAGATAGCCATTTAATCTAATAAAAGAGAAACATGCAAATTGACCATACCTTTGCTACGCCCCAAGTCACGCCCAAAAGCCAATCAAAGCGACTATATGCAAATTAACCCAACCAAGATGGTGGCCGGCAGCCACGGAGCTGGAGCAAGCAGGAGGCTTGGTTGCCCTGGCAATGGAGGAGGCCAAGTTTCCCGCCTGCCCTGGCCAGCTATGGCCTCCACTAAAAGCAACAAAGTTTCAATTATAGAAGATAAATAAATCCCAGATACCTGCTTCCAGCCAGCCTCCACTGGGAGCTTGGGTGGCTGGGGGCCGTAGCCAGCCTGCAAACAGCCATCAGCCCCTCACCCAGACTGGCCAGGCACCCCAAGGGACCCCCACCCTGAAGGGGCTGTGGCCAACCTGCAAACAGTCATCAGCCCCTCACTCAGGCTGGCCAGGCACCCCAGCGGGGACCCCCACCCTGAAGGGGCTGTGGCCAGCCTGCAAAAAGTCATCAGCCCCTCACCCAGGCTGGCCACACCCTCAAGGGGTGAGGGTCCCTGCTGGGGGGCTTGACCAGCCTGCAAACAGCCCTCAGCCCCTCACCCAGGCTGGCCAGGCACCCCAGCAGGGACCCCCACCCTGAAGGGGCTGTGGCCAGCCTGTAAACAGCCCTCAGCCCCTCACCCAGGCTGGCCAGGCACCCTAGCAGAACCCCCACCCTGATCCGCGACACCCTTCAGGGCAAACCAGCCGGCCCCCACCCATGCACCAGGCCTCTATTCTATATAGTAAAAGGGTAATATGCAAATTGACCCTAATAACAGAACGACTGGGAATGACTGGTCACTATGACACACACTGACCACCAGGGGGCAGACGCTTAATGCAGGAGCTTCCCCCTGGTGGTCAGTGCACTCCAACAGGGGAAGCTCTGCTCAGCCACAAGCCAGGCTGACGGCTGCCAGCACAGCAGTGATGATGGGAGCCTCTCCCACCTCCTCAGCAGCGCTAAGGATGTCCGACTGTAGCTTAGGCCTGGTCCCCGCTGGCAAGTGGACATCCCCTGAGGGCTCCTGGGCTGCCAGAGGGATGTCTGACTGCCAGCTTAAGCCCGATCCCCCTGGGAGCAGGCCTAAGCCAGCAGGTGGACATCCCCCGAGGAGTCCCAGACTGCTAGAGGGCACAGACCAGGCTGAGGGACGCCCCCCGAGTGCACAAATTTATATATATATATATATGCCTAAGCGACTGGCCGGTAGCTATGACACACACTGACCACCGGGGGTCAGATGCTGAATGCAGGAGTGGAAACCATAGGCATGGAAACATGGAACAGACTGATGAATCTCAGAGGGAAGAGGTGGGGAGGGTGGGAAGAGATTAACTAAAGATTTTATATGCATACTAGAGGCCTAGTGCATGAATTCATTCACCGGTGGGGTCCCTCAGCCTGCGGGCCAAAACCGGCTCTCCAACATCCCCTGAGGGGTCCCGGATTGTAAGAGGGCACAGGCCAAGCCAAGGGACCCCACCAGTGCATGCATCTGTGTACCGGGTGTCTACTTTATAAATAAAAACCATATATAAAAAATACCCATCTCTAACTGGCAGTGTTTAATTTCTTAGTTCTCATTATTTTAATATTTAGAAAAAATATGAAGATCACTTTTAAAAAGAGTTCTTAAAATGTCACTTCTTTGCGTTTTAGTTTCTATGGACTCTTTGAGAAAATAACTTTTAAGGTAGGACATAAATAGAAAACTTAGCCAGATTTTAGTGCAAGCCTTTAAAAGCCTCATTGCTGTATGTCTCTCCCCCCCACCCTTCACAACTTAACATTTCCTGTAGGCTAGTTGACAGTCCCTTGTCTAGACCTGACCTATTGTTTAGTGGCACAATGTGTTTATTGGACCAGTAGTGCCCTCCCTGTGTTTAAATGAGGATCCTTCCAGTATAGCTCTTGTTTCCGAGTTGTTTCTAACTTTTCTGGAATTATCTTGTCTGATTTCTCACTAAGAAATACTTCTGCTTGCTTTCACTTAATTCTCTTCTACGTCCTTTTATTGTTCTCTAGTAGAGATAACAAACTAGGACAGCTCCCAAATAGCTACTTAATTCATGGAACCCGTGTTTACTCTGTTTCCTTCATCAATGATTTATATTTCCTCAAGAGGATAGATCTCCCTAGGCTGACTGATACATCCCTTGGAAGATATACGCATGTAAAAGAGTTATTTCCCTGAAGTAGTTTTTCTAGTTTAATCACACTGGGATGCTCTTATCTTGAAACTCAATTCCCTTATTTTGCTGAACTGAACTCTCAGTAGGAAAAACAGCTGACAGAAGCTGCAGCATGGCAGTTTTTCTCCACTCTCCCATTCTCAGAAAGAGAGAAAAACTCTTTAATTTCCTATTGTCATTGCAGAGTAAAAAGGAACAATCTACAAGGAGGAAACTCAAATTGAACTGCTTAAAAACTACAACCTATGATTTACTCGTAAAATGTTGAGTTTCAAATGTAGGACTCATTACAATCATTATCTTAAACAAGTTCCAGCATATGGACTTCAGTTTGCCCTTATGAATTTAGGAATCCCTACGTCAAAACATTCCTGTGAAATTACATAAACCACTCCAGGCAATACGACTGAAAAATAGTAGGCCCTAAATAAATGTTAATTATATGTCTAATATGTATTAGATACTTTCACATAGATTAGTCCTTGGATAAAAGATTGTGTGGCATAAGAATTCTTCTAGCCAGTAAGAGCATTTAGGAGAAATAATGGAGGATGATAGGATTGAGAGAAGTGAATTTCATGTAAGATAACTAACTTCTAATCAATAATAATATTAATAATAATGCCCATTTATTCACTATTTTTACAGTTGTGTGTGTATGTTGTAGCTACTATGGGCCCTAGGCATTATTAGAATATAATAATAAATAAGACAAATCTGCCACTACCTTAGTGAATCTCACATTCTAGATAAAGTAGGGACAAAAAGAAAGCATTTAAGGAGATAATAAATATACAGTGGGAAGGCCGGGGAGGTTTGGGAGGGTGGGTAAGAGATCAACCGAAGGACTTGTATGCATGTGTATAAGCATAACCAATGGACACAAGACACTGGGGGGTATGGAAGGCCAGGGGGAGGTCAAGGGGAGAAGAAAAAGAAAAAAAAGAAGACAATAAATAAATAACTTGGTTTGATTATGTACACTGGAATTCACAAAGAAATGTGAAGCAAGGAGGTAAAAATTTGAGGTTTATATACTATTATAATATGGACTAGGGAGGGTTATAGGAACAGGGGGGGATATATTACCCTCTTAGATTTTTGATTAGGGGTCTGCAAATCAAACTAACAAAAGACAAATAAAAATATCAAATTTTACAAGAACTAAAACGCCTTCCATCATATATATACTAGAGGCCCAGAGTGCAAAATCACACACAGTAGCCCACCGCTGCTTGCCACTGCGAGAGCTGCCCTTCTCTGCCATGCTGCACCATGTTACGCCGCGAGAGCCGCTGCTAGCTTGGGCCGGGGAGGGACTAAGAGGTGCTCAATGCACCTCATTGTGACTGGTCTTTGGCCATCTTGGTCATCACAGACACTGTCTTTTTATATATATAGATATACTTTTATGCCATATTGCTTTATTCTAGCCTCCTTCACTATCTTTAAAGATTTGCAAGTTAAATTTATACATGTAGGGAAATGTTATAAAAAAATGATACATCATGTTAGGGTCAGTTTATTTTTACTGACCATGAGAAAAAGAAAGGGTGTCATAACTGACAAAGAAAACTGGAGTTGGACAGTAAAGTGGTAAAAGAAAATGTTTTTCAGAAACTATTACAATAGAGAAAAAGACATCTCAGTATAGAACTAGGATCAATTTCAAATACAACAAAGACAAATGGGGATTTATTCAAGGAGCAGAATAAGATCATTAAACAAACAAAAAAAATAACACACTATATGGAGGGGTGGTAATTTTGGTTAAATTGACTTGACAGGATTCTTCTGAAGGTAGGCCAAAGTGATCGGATACCATAGATAGGGGTTGAGTAATTTCATCAGATATGAAGTGAGTTTATATATAGAGCATAAAACATTCTCACTAAACTAACTTAGCAGGATTCTTGTTGCACCTGAGAGATGCCAAAATGTGTTGACTTAACCAAATAGGCGGCTCAGAGGAGCCTGACTAAAGTTTGGTCACAGGAAGTCTTTGTTAGTATGAAAGTAGGGAATGGGCCAAAATGGTGGCAGGAACAAGGACAAATGGCAAGTAGGATGACCTCTCAGAATTGCAAGCTCAATGACCAAAGTAACCTCACAGGATGATTATAAAATCCTAACTGGGCAGGTCATGGTGGGTAGTCATGGCCCAGCCTATGACTTCCTTAGTGAAAGGTTTATTTTCACCTTAAGCAAGCCCTGTCCAGTGTTCTTGAGCATCTTGTTGCCTGTATACCATCCCTGTTTACTGTAAATGTTAACTATGCTGTACCAACCCATGTAAAAGAAGCATAAAGCTCTTCATTTTACTTTATCCAATCGTAGGTATTTCCCAGCCTGGCTTTCTCTAGTCTCCTTAATCTGCCACCAATGGATTTGATGTAATCATCCCTATGTTTCCTCCTTTGATTCCAAAGGCATAAAAAGAACTGCAAAACTTCCATTTTCCGGAAGCATTTTCCCAATCTATTGAGATCTTGCTTCTGGGCATGTCCTCAATAAGGTTTAGCTCAAACTAGTAGACTCATAAAATTTTCTATAGGTTTGAATGTTTTTATGGTCAACACTAGTGCCCCAGTGCATTGATTCATGCACATTGAAAGAAAATTAATTAGAAAGTGGCCAGCCTGGTGGGACTGGGCAAGATGGGCTGGACACACCCTGGAGCCAACCTGTCACAGTCCTTCCTCGGCCAGCCTCTCCTGGGGTGGCACTGCAGCTCAAAGGGCACCTGTAGACTGAGCGGGGTCCCTCCGGCAGATGGGGTCCCTCAACCTGGCCTGTGGGGATTGGGTCAAAACTGCCTCTCTGACATCCCCTGAGGGGTCCTGGATTGCAAGAGGGCTGTTCTCAGGTGATGCACATGGGAATCGGGCTCCCTCCTCTCTGGTTCCGGGGTGGGTCACCCGAGAACCACCACTGCCAAGTCACCGCAGCTCAGCAACTCCTGCATTGAGCTTCTGCCCCCTGGTGGTCAGAGCGTGTCATACCTACCAACCAGTCAGGTGGTCATATGGTCCCTTAGCCTTTTATATATGTAGATAGAGAACTTACTACTTCCGATTTCTTTTTCTTCTTTTTCATTTTTATTTCTTCTCTTTTCTTTTTGGCTCCTTTCTTTAATTTTCTTTTCTTTATTTCATTTTTAAAAATTTCTCTGTGAAGCTTAAATCTCACTAATATGCTATGTAGGTAATAATGTTTACTGACAGAGATATTACACATCCAGGCAGCAAATAATTTTAAATTCAAAGACTTGTTTGGAAGAAAGTTTCCAAACCCATAGGACTAACTACTTTGATAAGGTCAGAGACTCAGTGGAGAACAATATTGATCATTAAGGGGAAACTTTATTGTAGTTACTCCTGAATAGACTGAATTGCTCATTGAGATTTTTCTATTGAAAAGGAGTTGTCAGAGCTGCTCAAATTCCTCTTTCTTAATTAGGTCTTTCAATCTGAGCTATAATTTCAGACAAAAAGGAGGTAATTAAATTCTATAGCCAGGGAGGGATGGTGAGTGGAATAAAATGATAATTTAAAAAATCCAATGAAAATAGAAAATAACAGCAATTTGGTGAGCTCATTGGCATCATTTTCTACTGTTTGTAATTGGTAGACAATTAACATTCAATTGTCTCATCTTAGTTGTTTTTCAAAAAAAAAATGTTTTTCTTGCCACACCCAGGAAATTTTTTTATACTATTTTTTTTTTAGACACTGTTGGCCTTTTCTCATTGGTCTCATTTCTTTTTCTTTTCATCCTTGCCACACCCAGGAAATTTTTTTATACTATTTTTTTAGACACTGTTGACCTTTTATCATTGGTCTCATTTCTTTTTCTTTTCATAATACATACCTTAGACAGTGTGTGTGTTTTCCATGATAGTATTGCCAAACACAAAGTCCATGTGTCTAAAGTTACAACCTCTTTTTGCCTTTTTGTTGGAAAACACAACTTGAATTTTACTTATTGACGGACTAATTGTTGCCAAATTGTGTGCTTTTTAAGGGTGGTTAAAAATGTCTCTGCACTGTAATACCTTTCCAACTGATATTTGAAATCCCCTAAATAAATATTAATGTACTGGCATTTAGTAAAAACACTCCAGAAATGCAAATGTCTCTTTGCAGATATTAAATAAAACCTGAACAGGAAGTGGAGTCTCTATTTTTTTTTAACTAAAAAATTATGCAGGGCATTTGACAAATAACAGCAAGAAAGATTTTATTCAAGGGGAACTATTGAGATAGGTACACAAGAGAGCTACTACAATGGAACTTTGTAGTAGAGGAGAGAGATGAGGCTCAACTCTGAATACAAGAAGGAAAAGTAGGGATTTATCCTAAGGAGCAATGTGAGGGGTCAGAGGATGGTGGAAGGGTTCAGGACAGGCCTACCTAAGATGGGCCTTTTTGCCATGAGGATTATTTGAGCTAATAGCAATTGAGACACTGTGAGCTCAAGAGAAATTTCACCTTTCCTTTAAATAATGTTAATTGGGGGCCTTACCCACAATGAGTTATTGCCAGAAATAAATGTATATGACTTATCTGTATGTAGAGCAAGCATCTAATTACTGAACATGTGTTCTTCTTATTGTCTTATGAGTTGCCTTCTTCCCCTCTGAAGCCTCAGACCTCTATCCCATTCTTTGGCTCTCGATGGCATGTATACCTCATTTTACCCTTCTGTATTAAAACCTCTTATGTATATGGGTTGCTGTACATATGAAATTAAATTTTATTTTCTTCTTAATCTGTCTCTTGCCAATTAGATTATCAGACCAGTCACAAGAACCTTCATAAGGTAGAGCAAAATTCTTCTCCCCCAACAATGGAAAATTTCTAAAAGGAAATATTAGGGATAAGGGCAGATTCTGACTTAACCCACCTGCTGGGATTCTTGCTAAAATTGAATGATGCAGAGACAAACAGGAAAGTCAAAAAGGCAAGGCCTACTTGAAAACAAGCTCAAAAGAATCTGAGGAGAACTTGGTCAAAGAGAGAATCTCCCTTGGTTTTCACATAAATATATTTTAAAGAATTTCCTCTCATAGTACAATGCAAATTTTCTGAATTCACAAACCAGAACGTACTCAAATCAAAACTGAGACAGAGTGGTGTCAAGTTAGTGCATCAGCAACGATGCCCAAATCCAGATGTGCTCTAAGTGGCCCTCATCCCTTTTGGTCAATGACCATTGCAATCACTACAAAACTTGCAATAGATAATAATGGATGGAAAAGAAGAGAAAGTAAATAAATCTTCTCCAGAGCCATTTCCATGTTATGTGGCACAGCTACGCGGCTCTCCATTCTCTGACTGGAGTGTTGTTACCATTGGCAAGCTCGGGTTTTCTCTGTCAATACAACCTTGAAAATGGGTGCATTAAGTGCCCATTCTTGGATTGTCCAGAAGTTAATACACAGAAATCCTAATGAGAAATTGTTTTTCAACATATACCCTACTTGGTGTTTTTTCAATGTCAGGTGGTTTAGACCTCAACAAATGTCTTTATGCTTGCACTTTGTGTCTGAGCAAAGTGAAATGCAGTTATTCCCTTTTATCCATGAAAGATACATTCCAAGAAACCCAGTAAGTGCCTGAAACCATGGATATTACCAAACCCTATATACACTATGATGTTTTCCCACCCCTATGCATGTATACAGTTTTACTTAAAGAAAGCGCTTTATAGCTTCCTTTAGGCATATCCAAATTTCTGGCAACACTACTTTTTTTGATTTAGGGCCATTATTAAGTAAAACGAGGATTACTTAAACACAAGCACTACAATATTGGGACAGTGGATCTGATAAGTGACTAATGGGCAGGTAGGGTATACAGCCTGGATAAACTGGACAAAGGGAGGATGCACATTCCAGGCAGGACAGAACGGGACAGGGTGAGAGTTCTTCACGCTCCTCAGAATGGAGTGCAATCTAAAGTTTATGACTTGTTTATTCCTGGAATTTCACATTTAATATTTTTGAAATGTAGTTGACTATAGGTAACTAAAACTGCAAAAAAGTGAATCCATGGAAAGATTAATGCATTTGGCTGGAACAGTAAGACATTGGCGACTTGCCTCTTTGAAACTTGGCTGCCCTCACTGAAATGCACTTTCCGGTGAAATTACTACCTTTTCAGGTCATGTGGTGCTCAGCAGGAGGCATTTGGGAGAATCCTGGGAAATCAGTCTTTTCTTTTGCTCTAGAGGTGTTCAGCTCTTATCAAAACTCTATGTCGCACCTTTTTGCAACAGAAGTTGATAGCTTAGAAGGATTTTTTTGTAGGATCTTTAAAAAGGATGCTAGAGGCAGCCTACACTCAGTCCAAGTTTCTGATTTTTTTTTCCTATCAAACTCTCAAAACCCCAAAATGTATGCCTTTAAAGGTTCTGGGGCTGGTAGTTTAAATGTGATTTAATAACAAGTATTATGATTGTTATTATTATTTCCTAATCAGGTATAAAGGTGTCTTCATTACTTGTCATTCCACCTCAACTCAGCCAAACCTGTATATTAAAATTTCTTACTTGGAATATTCACCAATGGTAGTAGCATTGTTAGTATTGTTCAGGGTTCAAATTGGAGAAGATGGAGATCCATTTCATACAAGCTTAAGAGAAAATAATGAAAATGCATTAGCTCACTTACCTGAAGAGTCCTGCAGTTGACTATGCCTCTGAAACTTTAGAAATTAAAATATATAAAACTTCAATTTTTGTCTTTCTTGCTCCAAGACCCTCTGAATGTTTTGTTCTTATTTTCTTCTTCCTCTAGAAAGGGAGCCTTGGCTACAGAGAAATAAATGCTTAAATTATCTGAATTTTATAAACCAAAAGAGAAGGGAAGGCCTCTCAGGGGAGCCTATGACTAATGAGCCTATTTGGCCAATCACTGTGAAAGGTGCGGGGGCCTGGGATATAATGATTAACAATTACTGGGTCACATTTTTACTTCTATGGAGGATATAGCCCCGAACTACCTGAACATGGGAATGGTAAATTCCACAGAAGAATAAGTATTTTATTTTGAAAAGAGGCAGGTATGATGAGGGGGAAAAATGAAATAAAACAGATGCCCATACCATATAGCTTTTCTCCATTTCCCTTGAGATACATACATTGAGAATCAGATTCTTGAAGCAAAACAGTCACTTTCAGAAACAGTTGCCTTCCCTATTGTTAACTGCAAAATAAACATATCTTTGGGAATGCAGGTGTCAGATTTTGACAGTTTTGCCAAGGAAAAACTTTTAAAAGGAGCAGTTGGTTGGAACCATTCCTACTCCAAAATATTTTTCCTGCCATCCTGAGATTTTACCATCTGTAACTTCATTGTATAAGCCATTAAATCCTTTTTTAAAAAACCCCACAGAATAGGGATTTTATGACTGAATGATGTTCAGGACCAGTGACTCTACCTCCCAAGTTGGTCAAGAAATCACTTTTTTATAATGATCAAGCACTCTTTACACCTGACCTCCGGGGATGGTGAGTCCACTGTGTCCTGAGGCAGTCTGGTCTGGTGTTGGACATTTCTGATTACTGGAGAACAAAGAGTAAATATATTTTAAATGCTACAAAATACTTTTTCCATAGTACTGAGATGAAGACTACTATCCTATAATCTCATTGACATTGGGGTCAAGTAAAACAAGTATAATTTCTCTTTCCTGAAACCGCCCACCAGCCCCCCACACAAACCTGAAATCTCTCTCTCTCTCTCTCTCTCTCTCTCTCTCTCTCTCTCTCCCCCACCACAACCTTCTATAACAACAGAAACTATGCTAGTGCAGAAATTTGAGATTTTGGAAAGAGGGAAAATGATAGAAACTAATGAAGATATAAATCGAGGTAGAAGAAGAGAAGTTGCTGTTTTAATTGCTTTCTTCATTTTGGGGTCAGGGGGTTATTCATGGCAGATAATTCCAGTACAAAGAACCTCTATTCATCACCAGCTCTAAAGAGGATAATAGTTGCTATAACTCTCACCTAGGATCAGATCAAGGCTTAATTTGTTTAGTCATCACAGCAGTCCTGAAAGGTATGATTTTCTCCATTTTGCTAATGAAGAAACTGGGGCTTTTCTAGAGAAAGAACATTTTACAGGAGCCAAAATCCAAAGCAATTATTTCTGATTGTGAAGCCTATGATCTTCCCACCTGGTCATGGGGGATGAAAAAAATGAACCTCAGTATTATGCTAAATACAGCATTTATATAAGAAAGGCTATGTATTTTATGATTCCACTTATGGAAATTAAATAGAAAAAACAAATCTATAATAGTAGGTTCCTATAGCATGAGAATGGTCATGGGAATGGGGAAAAAACTGCAAATAGTACAAGGAATCTTTAGAAGGTAATGACAATATTTTTTAATGGACTGTGGTAATATTTTCACAATATTATAAATTTACTATAAATTATTAAATTACACATTTAAAAAAAGAAGTTTCTGTCATGTAAAGTAAACCTCAATGAAACAAAAATTCCTGCACATCAAAATTAGAAAAAACCAAAGTAAGCAAATTGTAGAGTTTGTACCACAATAGTACTGCTCTTTCGCATACTCTGAGATGTTATAGATTGTCACACCATCATTTTATATATTCTAAGAAAATAATATGCTAATTAAACTTAAATGTGTTTGTTATATATAGGGTGTTCCCAAAAGTGTATATGCATACTTTGAATAATTATGAATATAGTATTTATTAAAATACATTTCAGTTTCAAAATTGAGCTATTAGTTATTAAACTACATATACATTTTTGGTGGGGACACCCTGTATACGTAATGTGCTTTGTTGGTGGGAATGTGAACTGGTACAGCCATTATAGAAAACATTGGGAGTTTTAATTTTTAATAAAAATTAAAAATAGAACTATCATATGATCCAGCAATTCCACTTCTGGATATATATCCAAAAAATGAAGTTAGGATACTGAGGCAATGTCTGCACTTCCAAGTTTGTTGCACTATTATTCCCAATAGACAAGACATGGATATGACCCAGTTGCTTGTCAACAGATAAATGAATAGATGAAGAAAATGTCTCACACACACACACACACACACACACACACACACTCACCATAGTATTTTATTTAGCTTTTACTTTTTAAAAAGTTGCTGAAAATCGATGTGTTTTAAAAGGCTCCATATCTCTGATTTCCCAAGTGAATAAAGGAAGGAGCATAATGTTAGTATGCTAAATGCTTAAAATCATTATTAACTTTTATTAATTTAATATCTCTATAAGGTAGACATTGTTTTCCTCAGTTTACAGATGATGATCCAGAAATTCAAAAGAAACAAATTCTTCACCAAAAGTCACAGAGGAAGTGGTAGAACTGCAAAGTAAAGATTACTGTTCTGACCTTTAAAACTATGCTACTTATTATATCCCCAAACGGGGAACACACAAGTGCTTTTCCGTGCTCAGTGTTGAGCCCCTGTGTCTCAGAGAGCCTTTGATTGCACTTAGAAATCATAGTTAAGCAGATAGCTCTTTTCTCTGTCTTTGGTAAATAATAGAAATAGTAATTTTAAAAATTTTGAAGTGATATATTGAAGGTATACCTATATATCAATCCTCACAAGGGCCCAATCCCATATATAGTAAAGCATTTTCATGATCACATATGTGGTAATCATGATAAGAGAGAAAATAGACATTCAACTTTGGAAGTGTGTACATGCTGTTTTATTTTTCAAAGTGTCATAGTTCAATGGCTTGGTGTATTGAGAATGTTATTTGTTATTTTGAGATAAGTCTTGAATAAAGCAAATTCACAAGAGTGGCTACTTTTTGGAACATCTCTCCCAGCTTTCTGTGCTTCCATCTCCCTTCTTAGAACCATGTGCCCTCTTACTGCCTATGAGGTATTGAACTTCTCTTGGTAATGGCTGAACACTGTTATTATCATCATTTTACTCTTGAAAGAAACACTGAAACTGTATGATATCTTCAATTTGGTGCAGTGTCTATCATAGTGTAAACATCCTGTGGGGCTGGGACGTTTACTTGATGAGCTAGAGGGATATAGTTGACAAGAATTTCTTTGATTGCCTCTTAAATCACACGATGCTGATGAAAATTATCTTCCACAGGACCAAACTGGATAAATGCATGGGATTCTACAGGAAAAAAAATAGTCTTGTCACACATTTTAGTTTTGTATTTCTCTTAAGAAGATTTTTCAATGCTGCAATGTGGGGAGCCAGCAAGGCCATGGCATACTCAGCCCCATGTTGGGCGCCATTTGTGCCATGCCAGCACGGCCAAGGGTGAACCTGAGAGGGGGCGGTAAAGGATTTAGAAAAGACAGACAAGAGAATGAAAGCTGGGTCTCGGTGGGAAAGAAAGTGACAGCGCCTGAAAGCCAAGTCTTTATTTTATAGCCAGATTCCAGGAGGTAAAGTAAGGGTGTGGTCAAGATATTAACAATGTTCTAATCTACTCAATTGCATGCACCTGAACTCTATCAAGCCCACATTACTCAGACACATGGCACCATGTATTCGGACCAGAGGTTAAAGTTTACAACTACAGCCTTTGGCTATAATTGTGCTGGGAGGGCTTTGCCCTTCAAGCTTGGACTTGCACGTGGCTTTGCCATGAGAGGACTGTGTTCTCTCATTAGTCCAAGGCTTGAACCTGTCCAAACACTGTAGTTGCTCTCAACACTGCAATTTATATATTAAAAGTATTTGACCACATCTTATTTTATGCTCCCAACAAACCTTGTGGGGTAGGTAGGTGGGTTTATAGAAAGGGCAGGTGCAGTTATTCCCACTTTCCAAATGTGGAAACTAAAGTTGTAAGAGGCTTCAATTACTTGGTTAAGGCTATACAGAATATCCACGGTTGTAGGTCTTCCGATACTATGTTGAACACTTTGCCCTAAATATCCAGGCAGCATTCACCAGGGACTGTTCATCTAGCATCTGCCTTCTACAAAACTCTCAATGTATTTTCCAGAGCAATCAATAAAGTTTTAATACTGGGCTTTCCGTAGCTGGAATCATGGAATCATGGAATGGGTAAAACTTACTAGTACTTCATCTATGCTCCCACTCCTGTGTGTGCTTCCTCCTAAATGCCTATCTTATCCTTTCCCCTCTTCAGAGTTCTAATGAGCCCCAAGGCTCCCTTTTCATACCCTCTACAAAATTTGAGCTCAGATATAATCTAATTTAACAGTCATTTACCCCTTCTTGTGAGTATAACCATAGCGACATTAATAGCATTACATTATATATAATATTTCACCCAACATGAGTCATTACTTTCCTATTCTTATACTTTTACAACATTAGCTCAAATTCTGGTACAAAAAGGAATCACCACTGTTCTAAAAATCTCTGGCATCACTAAGTAAATCTATGCTATAAGCACTTAAAAATTCTAAAGTATTATCTCACAAAGTGGCCACTATTCTGCTCACGTATAAATCAATGCTGACTGCTGTCTAATCACTGGTGGAAAGAACTGGATTATGTGTAACCACAAGACTTTATATTCAATTAATTTAAACCAGATTCTCGTCTCTAATAAGAAAATGTAATAAGACACTACATACGCATACCTTAGTGACACTGGGAAGGAATGCGTGGTCTCCCTAATGTCTGAATCATTCACCTGTCAAATCAACCCTCCTGGAACAGCTCAGCAGGTCTCACCTGAATGGAAAGGAAAGCTTCTTTTTCCTTTAATTTTATAGAGAATGGAAGGAAGGGAGGAGGAGGCAAGGAGAGAGAGAGAGAGAGAGAGAGACTGATGTGAAAGAGATACATATCAGTCTCCTGCACTAGCCCCAATCAGGGTGGGGAATCAAACCTGAAACCCAGGTACTGCTCTTGACTGGGAATCAAACCTGAGACCCCTTGGTATGAGAGACAACACTCTAACCACTTAGTCACACAAGGTCAGGGCATTGGTCTATCAATTTTTAGATCAGTTAAGATTATAAACATAAAAACACAAGAAATAAAAACTTGAAGGAAATACATGTCTAAAAGCAGAAATGATAACTACAGTTTAAGCTTAATTTTTAACCTTCTAGCAGCATATGGTTTATATTCTAGAATAATTTTAAAAATTGACACAAATTTTATTTCATAAATAAACATAGACACAGTCCAAGTCTCCACCTAACTTTGAACAGCAAGGCTTGTTCTGCAACTTCCACAATACAGCTAAACCTAACCCAAGCCCATGAATGCAAAAGGTAATAAGGATTTAGTATTTACATAGGTACTTTATTAATATCGCCATATGTTTTTAAATTAACTGTGCTCAGAATTGCCATAAATTTCTTCTCAAATAAAAAAAGAAAAAATATCACTCACTTGCAACAACCTGACATGCACATAACAGATGGCTATGGGGTTGTTTTTAGAGTAAAAAAGCATTAAGAGTGAGGCATATCATCTATTATTTTGCCTTGCCATCTTTATCACTTTCAATCTAAACAGAAAAGTGATGTATTACAGGAAAATGGCCCCCTTTGTGACATTTCTGATATGACTATACAATTTCAACACCAGAGTGGTTCACTTTCTGAAATGAATGAGACATATTTTAACATTTAACGAATGTCATGTTTTGGAAATGAATCCTGCAGAAATTCATTAAACTACTGCATACATTCTAAATATCAGAAATGATATGATTTCAATGATAAAAATATCTCAAGAAGTACTCTAAAATATGCCGATGTGTATGAAGATGGTCACAGCAGGAAGAATTCTTAATCAATGAATAATTTTATGTCGGCTTATTGTAAAGAAGAAAATGGGTATCAATTACACATTGTTGACATGGGCCTTTTTGATAGAATTTTAGTGGCTGTGAAGACCCCTTCCCAAGAATGCCTTCCCAGACTGCTTCAGTGAAGACTGGTTGTCCTTTTTTAGTACCAAATATCAATTGCTATGACATGGTTTGTGCCTTCCTCCAGGAAATGCAGATACTGCCAAAGTGAGTGAAATATAGTGATAATAAATTCCTGGAATTTACTCCAAACTATTTTTCATCTCTAATGATTAGGCCTTGTTTCAAACATCATTAGATAAAAACACAGCTGCCCTGGCCCCGGCTGGGTCTCTCAGTTGGTTGGAGCATCGTCCTGTGCACCAAAATGTTGCAGGTTTGATTCCAAGTCTGAGCACATACCTGGGCTGCAGTTCCATCCTGGTCAGGGTGGGTATGGGAGGCAGCCAATCAATGTTTTTCTCTCATATCTATGTTTCTCTCTCTCCCTTCCTCACTCTTCCCCCCCCCCTCCCTCCTCTCTCTCTCTCTCTCTCTCTCTCTCTCTCAAGCAAACACATACCAATAAAAAAAGCCATATCCTTGGGTGAAAATTTAAAACACACACACACACACACACACACACACACACACACACACACAACCCTCCACTCCCCAACTCCTCTGGATGAAGTGGGATTGGAGAAACTTAACTGTAAAAACTCTTTCAATCTTGATCCCTTCAGTAGTGTGAGAGGTACATATAAGAAACAGGTGTTCATTACTAGTCTATAACACCAATTGATTATGTTTTTTTTAATGAAGTATATCTTTGCATGCAATTAAATGGTATTCACCTAAATGAAGGGCATGAGCCTTATAACTGCCTCATGGTATGATGCTCTAGACATATAAAGACATAATATGTACCTGATTGTTTGATTTAAATGTACTATTAGTAGGGATCTGGAATGGCTTCATACTTAAAGGCCCCATACATTCACAAAATTAAAAATAAATTTTTTTATTATTTTTGTTATTGTTAATCCTCACCCAAAGATAATTTTCTATTGATTTTAGAAAGAGTGGAAGGGGGAGAGATAGAGAGAGAGAAACATCAATGTGAGAGATACACATCAATTGGTTGCCTCCCGCACATGCCCTGAACAGGCCAGGGATTGAACCTGCAACTGAGGTATATGCCCTTACCCAGAATTGAACCTGGGATCCTTCAGTCCATAGGCCGACACTCTATCCATTAGGCCAAACCAGCTAAGGCTAAAAATAAAACATTTTTTAAAACAAACAAAAAAAAGCCCAGATTTTTTTGAAGAAGAAGAATTTTAATGTAAATATTTCATTAAACAATGCAAACTCTTTTCACTTTTTTTTTCTAATTAATTATACAGATACACTTACATCAAGGCCATTTTAAAATGAGGTTCTGCTTTTTCCAAAGTAGCATGTTATAACCAATTCTCATTTCACAGTCGAACTAAAAACTAGAAATGAATAACCTATGGCCCATGGCCAGGCACCCACAGGGGAGATGAATAGTCCTGCCATCTGTTATCCCAAAGGGGCCTTCATAAATAGCACCGGCCTGTCAGATTTAAACTCCATGTAAAGAGAGGCCGTATG
>NW_005371455.1:112033-166640 GCF_000412655.1 Myotis brandtii | reverse complement strand
GAGAGAGAGAGAGAGAGAGAGAGAGAGAAAGAATGCTTTTCTGGTGTCCCTTTCAGGTATATTGTTCCATGATGATAAATAAATATGGCTTTCCCTAACAAGTATTCCACTAACATTTCTGCCTGCCCAAATTGTATTTTCTTTCTCTTGTTTGTTACATATCATTGCGTCTACCTTGTTGTGCTTGTCTCATTAGAAGGTGGTACCGCTTAATGGAATAGAAAAACTGCACTTATAAATTATTCTAATCTAGCAAAGATGGGCATTCAGCATCTCTCCCGGTATAATTATTCAACCGAATGTGATATTGCAAAATCATTAGTCGAATAAAACAACCAAGTGAGCAAGTAATTTCATTGTGAGTCTAAAGAGATTTAAATTTGGTTCAGCGCTAGCAAGCAGCATCGCTCACTGGAAGGGCCTTCTAGGTGTGTTATATGTTCTATGCATGATAAGTCCTGATGTAAAAGGCATAATTTAATGCTTGAGAAGGACCATGCTTCATGGAGTCATTTATTATACAAGTCTTTGTTGCTGGATATGAAGAGGAAAAAATGTATTCATGTGGAGAAGGGCACACTCAGATACAGCCTGTCGTTTTCAATTCCTCAAGTCAGCTTAGCTGTGGTGACTAGCATTCTACCTGGCCACACTTCCAGAAGGAGTGAGTGAGCATTCCCTGCCAAAGGGTTTTAAAAATCACATGAAAATGTCGAGTGGTGAAAGAATTCCCAGATTCCTGAAATTCACGTTGGTTTGTTGTCTCTTGACAGCCCATGAATTAGATGACTAGTCTTGGATGTGCTCAAGAGGAAGATGAATGTATGTGTGGCTGGCATAGCTTTCTTTATCAAGTAATATGCTTAAAAAAAAACCTTGCCATTTAAGCAGTTCTATCGTTCTGCAAAGCTTTCATTCTATGGAGTAGGATATTTTCAGCACATTCATAGTTTTACAAATGTTTTCTTTTGCTTTGGATTATCTAAGTACACATCAGCAAATGCACAGGATAAAAAAGTGATTAATTTAATCAGAATACAGAAAGACTATACTTCAACCTTAAACATATGTCACCAATTCTTTTTGTTAGTGAAATTAAATAGAAATACACATGCACATATATTACATAATTGTGGAAGGAACAAATGTAAAATGGGTTTTGAATGCAAATTTGTTATAAAATTTTAGACTTAAAATTATCCTGGAAACCCATTCTGTACCTTCCTCTAAGGGGAATCTTATTATGTGGACAAGTTCAGTGATTGCATCTTATTTTCATTATAAATATTTATTGTCATCTCTCCTTTACACTATTGTTGTTATTTTGTTGTTTAAGATAAATGCATAATTAAACCACATTTCTATTATTTTTATTTCATGATTATAAAGAAGTTATATCATATATTTGAAATAAAATTAGATTGTTGGCTCTTGGTTGATTGAGAACAACTAACCCAAACTTTTCAACTTAAAGAAAACCAAAGTTCCAGAAAACAAATGACTTGCCCATTATCACAGGAAAAAGTAAGGGATACAGCCACAACTAGAAGATGGATATCTGGAACCTAGGTACAGCATTTTTGCCACTAAAATACGCTTTTGGGCCTAATACTTGGTGAAAAGGAGGCATACCATTTAATACATTTCCTCAAAGTTCTAATGGAGATGGATAAAAAATTTAAAAATAATAACGCACATTTTTCTCTCTTATTGGGAAAATCAAATAGACTAGCTGATTTCAGTTCAAATCTTCACAGGACCCACCTCTTCTACCCACTGTTTATTATAACCCCAACCTCAAAAAATTCCTCTGTGAAATATCGAAGGGGAACTGATAATATTACAATGATTGAATCTATGCAAAGATATCTACAGTTGTTGTTTTTTAAATTTGTTCATTTGTTTACCTCATTAACCTAGGTAAATAATAAAATAACGTAGTACTTTTGGTGATTTCCTGAAACAAAATAACTCTTTCTTTGAGAATTTTTTTAATATTGTTGTTTACAATTGGGATAAAATTTTAGCACTGTCTGGTATGACACATATGTTACTTGTGGCTGGATGTACATCTCAAAACTGTCACTCCAGTATATCTTCTTTATGCAAGCTACCATGTAGTTTGAAGTCTATGTTCTAATGAGCTAAACTGGCTATCTTCCCATCACATACGACTGGTTCTATCTTTTATTTTATTTTTTTAACTTCATGCCAACCCCTCTTTTGCCCAGTAATACCCATCAGTGTCATGGTTTCAATCTATTCATTTGACTGAAAAAGAACTTGTCCACAAACATATACATATATATATATATATATTCGAAGCCTAGTACACAGATTTGTGCACCAGCTGCAGCTGCACTTGCCAGTGGTGAGCCCGGAGTCTGGCACCAGCCCCCTTGGACCAGCTAAGCTGCGCTCCCACTGTGGGAACACACTGACCAGCAGGGGGCAGCTCCTGCATTGACCCCCTGGTGGTCAGTGTGCATCATAGCAACCAATCGCTTAGGCTTTTATATATATAGATATATCGGTATGAATGATAAGAAAAGTATAAGAGAACGTGCTTTTATACTGCATAGTTGAATAGTGGTTCATTTGATATGTAAATGTAGACATATACATTTATATATGTGATGTTTAAAATATATTTTCTCTATTTTCTCTGCTTTTCTATTTGCTTATATGGTAAAGCCAAATCTGCTAATTTTTCTCACTGAGTAATATGCATTTTGTGAATCCCTTCCTGAAGTGAGCAAATATTATATATTATGAACTTTTAGATTTATTGCAAGAAAATGATATTATTCAGGCTCTCCTGTACATATAAAAGATATTACTCAAAATAAATAAGAGTAAAATAATATATAACAATAAAGACACAAAAGAGAGTATTCAATAAACATAAATAACATCACTAAGAAGTAACAGGGCTGTTTATTTATTTGTTCTGTTTTTGTCTTTACTGATGCCAGAACATATGCTGTGAAAAGTAAAGATGAGAATGGGGAAAAAATAAAATTAGGCTCCATAGCAGGCTGAACAAGAGGATTGGGGAAGGACCAAATGAGTCCTATGGTTACTACAGTTTTCCATCAGATAATTTGATCAAGATATTAAGAAGAGGTTCAGTTTAGTCTATGCTTACATAACAGAAACTAAAATGACACTGGACAGACATTTGGTAAAAACAAGAAATAGAGGAGTATATCTTGATTTATTTGATAGTTTACCTGTTAGTGAACAGTTTTGTACTAAATGTTTACTATGTGTGTCAAATAGCATGCTCTATCCAGAAAACACTGTATTTCACAGACCCCAACATTTTCCTTCAGGGACTTTACAACCTAGATTTATAGATGGCATAGCCCTTTCAAGGGATGTAAAACAGAAATTTAAATAAGTATGAAAAAACAATACCAGTCAGTTGGCTCAGTGGTTGAGGTCAGCCTAGGAACCAGGAGGTCACAGTTTAATTCCCGGTTAGGGCACATGCCCAGGTTGCAGGCTCAACCCCCAGTGGGGGGTATGCTGGAGACAGCTGATCAATGATTCCCTCTGATCCTTGATATTTCTCTCCTTCTTTCCCTCTCCCTCTCCTGTGTGAAAGTATGAAAAAAAGAAATTGGTGAAGACAGAACAAGCACTCAGTAAATATTTCCTATTATGAAGAGATACAAGACTACAAATGTTAAACAAGAGAGAGCTCACCAATGGCTGGGATGTTTAAGTACAACTTTTAGGAGAAGTAGGACATGTGCTGGCCTAAAAGGATGGTTATAATTCAGGTAGGTTAGGAGTATAAATGGGCAGGTCTGTAAATATTGTTATGCAATGTGAAGTGCCAGACCATCAGTATGAAAGAAGAGATGGAGACCACCTTGGTTTATTTATAGAAATTATAGGGAGTATTCAAATAGAAGATAGGAGAAAGATAATTGCTTCTAGAGTTGAGAGGGGCTTGGATTATTGTGGTAAATTAATAATTGTCTAAGGTGTTTACTTCACTGGTCCACAGTTTCTTCAAATGTGTAACAAGGGAGTAAAACATACAACCTATTTAGTTGTCTGCTCATTGTGACTCAGTTCTGGGGGAATTATAACATGGGTGTAGTCATAGGTTTAGTGTTTTGCCTGAGGTTTTAGGGTTTATGAGTGCTAAATCATTTCAGGCTTAAAATAATAGGATGGGAAATCTCTCTGTTTTGAAGACACAGTCTTAAAAATTACTTTTTTCAAGAACTGAAAATAAATACTACAATATACACTCCCCCCCCCTTAATCTTGCCTCTGGGGGGGTGGGGGTGGGAATCCTAATACTGTTTCTAGTTAACAACTCAAAAGACAATGACTACCTCATAATGGCTTTTTAAATGATTACCCACAACTGTAATGAGTAATTATATCATTTGCTGTAATGGCATTCACTAAATTAATTATGGATTTGAAGACAAAATATATATGACATTACTGTGAAGAAAAAAGGAAGGAAGGTGTACTAGGCTAATGATGGAGAATTGTATGCCTTTTGTATAACTACAGTTTTATGAGCTTGCAAGCATTTGTCTTTTCCATTTATTGGATCTATTTTAGTTTTTTTTTAAAGCACTATTTTCAACACATTTTATTAAATTTAGTTGAGTGTGGTCACCATACAAACTTATGAGCTTGCAAGCATTTGTCTTTTCCATTTATTGGACCTATTTTAATTTTTTTAAGCACTATTTCAACACATTTTATTAAATTTAGCTGAGTGTGGTCACCATGCAAACCGCAGGTAACTATTTCTCACCTGAGAAAACCAGTCCTCATTTAGCTTAGGTACTTACTTGAACACACGTAGTTAATCAATCAGTGGTAAAAGAGACCAATCATCTGGTTTCATTCTACATCTCAGAAATTCTGGTTTTGATATTTAGCATAACAGAAGTCACATGTTGGTGAATTGTGGAACAATATACATTAGAAATGTATATATGGCATATTTCACGGTCTGATATTTTAGTGAACATTTGTTGGTCATCAATGTGATGTCACAGGTGATCAAATATGAAAATGACTGGCTGACAAACAGTAATGAATACACACAGCCATAATTCACTTTTCTTTCTGGTAGTATCATATTCGAACAACACAACTACATTTTAGTTCACAATCGCAGGGAGTGCATTTATAAAACAACTCTGTGGATCATTAATGTTGGGCAGTCTGGATCCCCTTACTTTCTCAAATGGAAATTGTTTCCTTAATTACCAAATTTATCCTTTCATCTTGTCATTCCTATCGCAAACAAACAAGGCGTTGACAAAGTTAGCTCTTTATCATCTGGAATTCAGAAGGACAACTCCTGAATCTACTTTAGAAGAGTGAACAACTTCTTACAGTCTGTGTTTGCTCCAGGTACACTTCCTCATACAGAGTCCCTCCTTAATGGTATTTTGAAAGAAATTAAGTTTCCAACAAATTTCCACTATTTTCCTATAGATAAACAGGATAAATGAGGTATTGTTTCTCTGCTTTCTTCAAAATATATCAAAGGAAAAAGAATCATCTTGAGAATTGAAAATGCTTCTTCCAGGATCATTGTCATTTTTGCTCTATTGCTTTCTCTGACATGTAGCTCTCCTATAAGGCAGATGTCCAAGTATCACAGAAGAAAGGTAAGAAGAAAGGTTGTTTTGTTTTAATTTTTGTTCCTTTCTTTTCCGTTAAGAGAAAAACAATTTCTGTACAGATTCCTGGAATAATATTATTCAATATTTCACTGTCTTTAGATTTTGTGCCCAAGATCCATAAAACATTATTAGCTCTTTTTATATAATCTTCTGTTTACTTAGATGCTAATTTATTTTAAACCATAAGTCTTCATAGGATTTCTCAAAATTAATAATTAAAAAAATAACTGTGACAAGTACAGAGGTTCACATGATACCTGGGACAATAATTCATGGTATCCCAGTGGCATAGGCTAGACATGTCTATAGCCAAGAGCTTTTTTCATTGAGGGGAATTTTAATAAGATCTAGATGTAAAAGGGTTTGGTTTGAAAAAGGATCAATCTCACAGTGAAGAATTCCCGATGAATGTGCCATTGAAAACTATTTCTATGGATGGAACTAGGCATTGCTGATGCATTAGAGAATTATGTGTTAAACAGGTGCTAAAGGACCTCTTGCAGCTTCAATATAAAACTGTAATTCATTAAAAACGGGATATGGTGTACTGTGTCTAACATGATGTTTGAACACAGACCTCTATTTCTTAGTCATAGGAATCAGATTATTTAAAATACATGTTCAAACATTCTGCTAAAGAAGAAATAATAGAAAAAAGAAGAAATAATAGAAAATCGGGTTCTCAAATTTTTTTTCAGTTTTAAATTTACTTCTCTTTACCTTTATGAATGAGACTATTCATTCTAACTTCAGTGTACTTCTATAAATGTTACCTACTTATGTAAATAAAACAATTGTTGGATGCCTATTATGTTGCAGGCACTGCAATAGAATTAGCATACCTAGAAAAATAAAGAAAATGGTTTTCTCTTCTGTTGTTATTAAGAATTGATTACAATAAAGTGAAATGATTGTTTTGTGTAATTTGTAATAATAACTTTTAGTTAATGAGATTTTCCTATTGCCCAAAATTTCATTCTTTATCTCATTTAATTCTCACAAACTACATGATATATAGATTTCATCTATGCTTTACAGATAATGAGATACTTGTAATGTATAGAACAGAAAACTAATGTGGCCAACTCCGAGAATTGCTAAGTGGAATATATTCCAATATAGTCTGTCCAAATATAAGTTGATTTTTTTAACAATGTATGCTTCCCCTGAGGATAAACTGGTTCAACTTAAGGAAGTCAAGATTTTACAAAGAAAATAACGTTAGATCTGAAATTTTAAAGATCGTTGAGGAAAAGGGTCAGCATTAGAGACCCAGGAAATGAAAGTTAGAAAGGCAGAAATCATGTAAAGCATAACATAATCAGGTAAGACACTAGTTTAGCACGTTCAGCATAGAATTCTTAAGAAGAGATTGGATATAAATTCAAAAGAAGGTCTCACCATATTAAGGGGTATGAGCTTTATGCAAGAGGCCATGAAGCTTCAGTAAAAAAAAAATAAAAATGAAAAAATTGCGCCCTGCTGGTGTGGCTCAGTGGTTGAGCATTGTCAGACATGTGCCTTGTCTGGTTTGATTCCTGGTCAGGCCACATGTCTGGGTTACAGGCTTGATCCTCATTAGGAGTGGCTGTGCAGGAGGCAGCCAATTGATGTGTCTCCCTCATCAGTGTTTCTCTCTATCTCTCTCCCTTCCTCTCTCCATAAAATAAATAACAAACATATTAAAAATAATAGTAATACAAATAAATATTTTGGGAAGTAGCACCATCTAATTTGGGTTTTCAGAAGATAATTTAGAGACTCAAGAATGAAAAAACTATTAAGGAGGTTACTTTAGTAAGAGGAATTAAAAGTGATGAAATGAATACTTTCAAGGTATTATTGACCATAGAATCTAAGAACAAAATATCTGTCCCAATTCAGACCACTTTATTTTCAGCAAAGGCCCCAGGAGAAATAGTGTACTCCACAGCAAATGAGATTATTGGGCCAGGGTGCCCTGGCCTCCAGGCGAGGTACCTAAATGTTGTTTTTTTTCAGCTTGCTACATTGTTTTCAGTCTTTCTACATACTTTTCTAATCTATCCTGCTTATTTTGCCCAACACATTTTCTTTTTATGTAGTTAAGAAAAGAGACTGTTGCCTCTTAAATCAAGTAATAATTCTTGTAGTTACCCTGTGTATCTGGCCCCACGCTTAAATCCCATTTTCTCCTGGAAAGCCACCTTACAGCATTTAGTCAATACATTTTCTCCCACACTCTGCCTGTGTTCATGCTGATTGCAAACCTAGTATTACTTTTTCCCTTCCATTCACACAACTAATATTTACTCATTCAGACAGTAGCCGCAGTCCCATCAATTCCATGAAACCACCTGCTATTGCCCAAATGTATGAGCTTGATGCTGAAGTTCTATTATACTTACAGATTATCACAATTTAACACTGACAAATTCCATGTGTGCTTGTTATAATGCGGGCCAACTAAAACGGAACCTTAAATTTCCTTGGAGCTCTAGGATTAATTGTATTTGTTTATAACATTCTCAGTAGGTGGGGAAATAGCTTAGTACCGGGATATACAATTTAAAAGATCTTTAAAACCCTGATCCTTATGCTTTTGCTACATAGCAGCTTTTGGTTCACATGATTTAGGCTTCACTGAACATTTGGAAATTCACACAACAACCCTGACCTTCCCCAGCTATTTTCTTTGAACACAAAACTCACTTCACAGCTTTGACTTCTACACATTTCCAGGAAAATGCTATTAACAGGTAATTGGAAAGCCCCCAAAGGCTCAGAATTGTGAAAAACTCTGAGAATCCTCAAATTAATAGAAATATTTTCTCACATGTGCTTAATATACTCATAGCCATCTATGCTAAGCATGGGCAGCTGGTATAAATAGTACCTCTATTTGTGGGTGGAGGAAATAATAGACATGGTTTCTTACCAATGTTGGCCTCTTCCAGGGAGTGCTCAACACTGAATTGGGAAGGTTTGGGGGATGTGTTAAGGTGAGAAAATTCAATGGAAGCACAATAGAGGAGACAAGACTTGGTGGGAAGAAAAGCTTAAAACAACGAAATATATACCTACTGACATACAAACAAATGTCAGTATTCTGAATAGATTCAGGTCTAGGACATCAGGAGTAATTTGGGGACATCCACTGCCAGGAAGGCACGCGATGTGTAACACGCAGGGCACACAGGATATGATGGCTGTTGACAGAATCACCTCCTACCCCTCTATAATGTGATAATGAAGCCAGGGCGGTCTTGAGAGAGCTGTTTTTATACCTGACTTTCATTTTCTGCATTTTTTTGTATGATTCTCTATTGATGTGTGTCTGCTCCTTTTTTAAAGAACTCAGCCATCGCATTGCACTTTTTTCTCTTGGGCCTCACACATTCCTTGCCAGATGTCCTTGTTTTCGTGGTGCAAACTAGAATTAATCACTGCCCTAGTCATTCATCCAGACAGCGATTTTCAATTTTTTTCATCTCATGGCACACATACACTAATTACTAAAATTCTGCAGCACACCAAAAAATATATATATGATCTGAAAAAGAAGGTATAATTTTGATTGGTTTACAAAAAAAAAAAAAGTAACTGTCTACCCTCTTTGCTCTGAAGTAAATTTTTAAAAATCAGGTACCTGTACTTGTATATAGGGATTTCTGATACCAAGAATTAGCCAATCAGACACAACCTTATTACGTGACCAATAAGATAATATACAACTCTATCATATGACATATATTTATGGTTCAAGACAGGACATTCACAATGGATGACTATTGTTGTGTTGGCTACTGTCATATTTTAATCTGACAATCTAAGGGAAAATAAATCCGTGCCCTTAACTAAATAGATATTGCATATTCTAAAAATTCTTGCAGCACACTGGTTGAAAATTGCTAATCTAGGGTATGATGAAGAAAGACCCAAACCTAAGATACTAAACGTGCAAATGATATTAATAATATAGCTGATGAGCCTGACTTATATGGCTCAATGGGTGAGTGTCAACCCATGAATCAAGAGGTCACCGGTTCGGTTCCCAGGCAGGGCACATGCCTGGGTTCCTGGCTCAATCCCTGGTAAGGGGGCATGCAAGAGGCAGAAATCCATGTTCCTCTCTCATTGATGTTTCTATCTCTCTACCCATCTCCCTTACTCCCTCTAAAATCTTCCCTAGTAAAAGAGTAAAATGGAAGAGCATTGGGATCAGTTGTTACAGCAGATGTAATTGATGATACATCAAATTATATAGGAAAGCAATTTGGAAAGAATGATTAGGAAGAACAAGTTTTGCTAAGAAATAATAACACTAATCAATCAAAATGTCAATTACTTTATTAAAGAGAGAGTATAATATTTAGACTGTGAAGCTTATCTGTATTAATAGACAGTGATCAGAACTGGCAAAAAATAAGTCATATAAATTTATTGGGCTTTTATAATTATTAGATTATAGTTTGCCACCTTTATATTTCCTCTACCACTCTCAGTTGGATCTATGGATGTCTTCCATTATCAATGTGCTGCCCACACCATTTCTGAATGTGGCAGAAAACTTTAAAGTATTTTAGCCACTCTCAGTCCACTTAGTTCAACTGCGATGGGGCTTAACATTAAATATGTCCATGTTCATTATCTTAATGCTGACATCAGTGTTTCCCTTAAGCTTGGTGATTTTTATCATACTGTTATGAAGTCATCTGTGCCAGAATTCTAGATCCCAAATCTTGAGATCTAGGATATCTGGTTATTCTCTGGATTCTGAAAGCTGTTCTTTTAAATTCTGAAGTGCCTCATTCTCTCACTGGGCAGAATGGCAATGGCTGGTGTCATGTTAGCCAATAGTAGAAGCTGCAGCAAGCACTATCTTCTTGCCATTGCATCCAGTATTGCTAGCCCCTGATCATATATCATATGCTCATTGTTAAAGATTTTCCATTGCTTTACCTAGGACCCTTAGATGTTTATATCACATGCTATGATTGAAGACTGCTACAACCTTTAAAAATCAAAATTAGGCTGCTGAGTTAATATGTATTTTTATTTTGTTTTTTAGTTATTGATTTCTGAGAGAGAGAGAGAGAGAGAGAGAGAGAGAGAGAGAGATTTGTTGTTCCACTTATTTTTATGCATTCATTGGTTGGCTCTTGTATGTGCCCTGAGTGGGGATTGAACCCATAACCTTGTTATATCAGGACAACGTCCTAACCAACAGATACCTGGCCAGGACCACTATATCTTGTATTTTTACCCAAACAGCCCCACAAATCTCTCAGTGCCTGTCTCCCAAGATGAGTAAATCAATACCAGCTTTTTGCTTCAATAAAAATTCCTAAGATAGAAAATAAGCAATTCCATAAAACATATATGAGGCTTTTAAATTCTATGCTATAGTTCCAAGTAGTAAAATAAAAACCATTCATGCTATTTTTTTCCCTTTTTTCCCTCTCTCTCTCTTTCTTCTCATGCTGATTTTTGCATCTATGAGTTAATAATGGCTAGATAGCATGTGAGATTGGTGAAAACCTCTAGATTTTAACAATTTTCTCTTTCCCTGGTCTCCTATAATCACCTCTTTAAGGTAATATTCTTCATACTGTCTACCTCACTTTCCTTTTATTCTTATTTTTTGATAATATGTGATCTAAGGTACTCATTAATCTCTGACTTTCTGATCATTTTTTGCCTTTCACAGCATGCATGATAACCTAGTCATGTTTTATAACCCCCCCCCCATGAGCTAAATATTTCCATGCAGCTTTGCCCTTTTTTGCCTCTTCAACTATGTATTGCCTCTGACACCATCATTTTCTGTAACTACACTGCATTTTCTATAACTACACTGGCATGAGGGGAACAAGTGTCCTGAGGGGTCTGGAAAATAGGGGATTATTCCTAAGGATTGTTATCATAGATGCAAAAATACAATAACAGGCTCAGTTAAGGAAAAGGTTGACCTTTGTCAAGGAAGATACTGGCCTAGGAAATGACTACCTCCATGGCTCACTTTTAGTTAAGAAGTTTTAATTTCAGATTATCTTATGTGGTCACTGTAGGTCTCTGAGTTTGTAAGGCCTGCCATACAGGCCTCCCCTGAGCTTGTCAGGTTTAGTATATGCCCCCTTTTTTCATCCACACCTTAATAAAGCCTATTAGAACTTTAAATGTACTCAGTTGAATTTTTTTTTCTTTAGCAGGTGCATATAGTGTAAGATAAAGTCAAATTATGTAGAAAAAAATAGCTTTTGATAAAATGTAACATACTTTGAGGCTAAAAAACAAACCAAACAGGTTTTTGTTTCCTTACATAAGGAGCTTGGAAGTTGCTACTCTGTCCTTAACATCAAGTAAAAAGCTAAGCAGACTAAAAAAATCAATAATTCTTCTTCTATCAATAACAGAGGGTAGGAGGCAGGGCAAAACACTGTCCCCAAAATTGAAGTCACACCTTCCTGGGACATGGATCCACACACAGACACTGCCAGGAGAACCATGGCCATAACTGAAATTCATGAATGGCTGCCTGAGGCTCAGTGTGAATGAGTCTTGAGAATTAAAAATCCCATAGGGACCCAGTTACAGGGGTTCTGCAATAATTGTAAGATTTATGATCAGGAGTTCAACTAGGTTTCCACAGTTCACATCAAAGAAAAATCCTGTATACTTCCAGCAGGGGAAGGAGAAAAAGCAACAATTTTGAAATATACCAGAGCATTGTGTCTTCAGGAAACACTGGTTACTAAACCAGCAGACGTATTATCAGAACCTAACTGATAATATCTAATTGGGGAAGAAATATACCTAATTCCAGCCAACTTGAGAGGTCCTGTCCCATCTCAGGGGGAGAAAAGAAAAACTGAGAAAGTCTTGTCTTTCACATAAAGGAGTTGAAAATTCATGTCTACACAAAAACTTGCTCATGTATGTTTAAGCAACTTTATTTATAATTGCCCAAACTTTCAAACAATCAAGATATCCTTCAGTAGGTAAATAAGTGTAGTAAATCTAGACAATATAGTACTCAGCACTAAAAATAAATGAGGTATCAAGCCACGAGAAGACATGAATAAACCTTAAACACATATTACCAAGTGAAAGAAGCTAATCAAAAAAGGCTACATACTGTATGATTCCAACTACGGTTGACCTTGAACAACATGGGTTTGAACTGCAGGCATCCACTTATATGTAGATTTTTTTCACTAAATATACAATAAGCCCTCAGTAGCTCCAGATGGGGAGGAATAAATAGGCAGAGACAGAGTATTTTTCGGGCTGTGAAAAATACTCTGCATGATATTATAATGATAGGTGTCATTATGTATTTACTCAAACCCATACAATGTACAACATCAAGAGAAAAACATAATATACACTATGAACTGTGAGTGATTATGACATGTCAATGTAGTTTCATAAATTGTAATAAATGTACCACTCTGGTGGTAGATGTTGATAATAGGGAATGTTATACAAATGTGGGGGCATATGAGAATTCTCTGTCCTTTCTCCCAGTTTTATTATAAACCTAAATCTTAAAAAAAAATAACGTTTTAATTTAAAAAATCTCTTTGAAACTTTGAGTTAGAAGGCATCATCCTTAATTTGATAAAAATCATTATAATAAACTTATAGCATCATAATTAATAGTGAAAAATAGATAGATTAGTAAAAAGGTAAAGATGATATATATTACTAATTCTATATAACTTTTTAGTAGTTGTAACCAATAAAATAAGGCAAAAAATAAATTTTAAATAAATTCTACCCTCCAAATATGGATTTTAATGATAATAAATAAATTATTAAGAAATGCCATAACTCCACATGTAGGAAATAGAAGAAACATACAACAAAATGAATAAGAGAGGTTAAGTTACTAAATGCAAAATTAACATGTAAAAATAAAATATATTTTAATATTCTAGGAATAGGAAGATAGAAATTAAACTAAAATTTTAAATATAATAGCATTATAAGGTATAGATATTTATGAATAAAATATGTATTGAAAGTAATTTAAAAGACCCATATAAGAAAAGAAGTATATTTGATGTTCATAGATTTAAGTATTCAAATTGATGTTAAGCTTTAACACAATCCCACCCAACCTATGTGGCTCAGTGACTGAGAGTTGACCTATAAACCAGGAGGTCACAGTTCAATTCCTGGTCAGGGTACATGCTGGAGTTGCTGGCTCAATCCCCAGTGTGGGGTGTGCAGGAGGCAGCCAATCAATGATTCTCTCTCATCATCGATGTTTCTGTCTCTCTCTCCCTCTCCCTTCCTCTCTGAAATCAATAAAAATATTTTTAAAAGATCTGACACAATCCCAATAATAACTCTAAAACAAATTTTACTTAAATATTCTAGCTGACATTAAAATATATACATATGTGCAAAATCCCTTGAATAGCCACTCTTAAGCAGAAGGTGGAAATTATTGCACCATGATATAATAATACTGTATATGATATTAATATGATAAATTAATAGAGTAATACAACACAATGGAGATCCTAGAAAGAAACTCAGGCTTTTATACACATTTGATGTGTGACAGGTGGCATTACACACAGTAGCCTTCTAGAGGAAGGCTACCTCATATATTAAATGGTTATGGAAAAATTGAGCATCTATGCACATTATAAAGGAAATGAAGTTAGGAAATGCAGGAATATGTGCAAAATATAACTTATTAACATTAAGATTATATAAAGTGCTCCCACACATTAGCATGAATGGGACTACAACACCCACCAATGGATAAGATAGATAACACAGGCTACTCAAAAGGCAAAATTCAAATGACCAATGACCATGAAAAGGTTTCAAGCTAATTATCAATTATGGAAGTGCTAATTAAATACATAGATAGATAGATAAATAGATAGATGCCACAAGAAAATCTATCTTTTATGTTTTAGAAAAATGCTAAGTAGTAAATCAAGAAGAAATGATGGAATTAACAATTGAATTTGGCCAAAAACCTGAAAACACTTGGAAGAATATTGCTCTTCAGAGCTTCAAGATAAGAGTCCAGCCTAGAGAACATCTTGATTATGGCTTTCTGAGACCCTGAGCAGAGAACTTAGCTGAACACACCCAGGCTACTGGCCTACGGACTGGCGGGATACTGAACGTGGGTTGATTTAAGCTGTCAAGTGTGTAATAATGCATTAAAAGTGTAATAACAATTGAGTCAAAAAATTTTATATAAGTTTACAAATGAGGATAATGAAATTCTCTTCTGGGAAATAACATTTTACTCAATTGGGCTTAAAAATGAGTGTTCCATATATCGAATTGATCACAGATGTTCATTTCTAAAATCAATTCATTATTCACGAGCCATACAAAAATAGGCTAGATTTGACCCTTGTGCTATTGTTTGCCAATCCTTTCCTTAAACCAGTCAAAACTGTACATGTTTAATTACCTAAGTTTTCCCCTGAATGGTGGTCTGAAGACAAAATAAACCAACAGGAGGGAGTCTGGGTGGGGGGCAGGAGGAGGAACTTGTGCTTAGGAGGAAGAGGAGTGGGAGCATATGAGCCACCACGCTGCCTGTGCTTCTGGTGATTCCCCTGGAGGAAAATACCCTCTCTGGTAACCTTTCTGCATTAGCATCTGTAGAAAAGATCAATTGATGCCAAAGTCCATCACAGAAAATGAATTTTCCAAAAGGGAGAAGGGAGAACACAAAGGTACTCCTTTCATACAAAAATGCAGCCAAATCACATAGATTTCTTCTTACCGCCCCCTCCCTTTCCCCAAGTTAAATTGGTGCCATTTGTGAGAACATTAACATAAGTAAATGACAAACTTTGCAGTAGATTTTACCAATATCTGAGATTATGCGATTGTTTTGCTGAAATAAAGATGAGATTTCTTCAGCAGAAATGCATTACTCCAAGTAATATTGCATTTAAATCTGTGGCACTCCAGCATTTTCAATATTTTTCTCCAGAGTAAGGTACCCAAAATTAAGACCCCCCCAAATGGAGTGATACAATTTGATTCAGTGCTAGAACCAGCGAGGCAGTGGTTATTGCTTCACAGAAATGAAAGAATTTTGTTATTGTTTTCTGGGGTAGAAAATGAGCAAAATAATACATAGCATAACTATAATCTGAGCTCAAGGAAAAACCGGCACATTATTATAAATCATTATGTGAAACAGAAAGCAAGGCGCAGCCACGAAATCTCCCCTAGATTCCTTCATTTTGGTTGAGAAGCTGTTTGGTGTGTTTTGATACATTCGTAATGTAGTGTGGAAACGGGTTTACTAGGTATATAATGCAACATCCGGTTACCTGTAAAAGAGGAGAAAACTCCGGGGGAATCAGTTCAATGGCGTTTGGGAAAACCCTTATGATGCTCACTCAGTACCTGTTGATTAAAGAGGTTAAAAAGACAAGTACTGAATAATGGCAGTTCTCTGTGTGGAGGATTTCGCAGGCTTCGTTGACCCTTTCAAACAGAAGATGACAATTATTCCCTTAGACGTTAGCAGGGACACAAATTGCACCGAGAGCTGATCACGGAGTGGGAGACTTCAGCTGCCTTGTTTTTTGTCTGTCCTGGTTGAAGGCAGCTAAAGGTCATTTATAAACCTCATGTCAACTTCTAGAAGGTCTGAAGGCACTTGTAAATCTCCGAACTTACCAGCACCTTTTCACACATGGCTCACTATTTAAAAAGAAAAACAAAGAGAGAGCCAAAAAAAAAAAGGGAGGGTAAGAAATGTGACTAGCTTTTGAAATAGGAACTTACCAGCACCTTTTCACACATGGCTCACTATTTTAAAAGAAAAACAAAGAGAGAGCAAAAAAAAAGAGTAAGAAATGTGACTAGCTTTTGAAATATTAGTATAGTAACATGTGGTGAGGCAAGAAGCTGCTCTAATGTGGTGGTAGTAGAGAATAACAAGTATAAATTAATCAGACGTGCTAACAATCCCTTAAAAATTGAAACCTAAAAACTTTCGCCAAATATGGCTGCAAATGCATTTGCTTAACAAATCAATAGATTTCATTGGACTTCACATCTTTCATTTTGTAAATGCTTTCTGAATACCTGTGTTCAGATATTATATTAAAAACCAATTCAGTCATAGGTAGCTGGACCCATGATGGGACTCAGCAATCGACTGTGCCAGAATTTCCCTGGCCTCTGAAAAATAATAAATGTCAATGGCACCCTCCAGTCACATGTCCAACAAAAACATGTACCCACTTTACAGATTGGGAAAGTATACACAGAGGAATTAGATGACAGTAGGAATGGCTCAGCATAGTGTTTTAAAGTCCAATACTGAGAACTGGACAAACTCACATCCTGATTCCACCTATCCCAGGGGAAGATCTGGAGAAATGTTCCTTACCTCCTTGATCTATTTGCTTTTCTATTAACAACAACAACAAAAGCAACATGTAGCTGTAAATGTTTTTACTGTTGATGTTAAGTGTTTTATAAGCAAAAATATTGCCTTCAACATTTCTGAAATTTCCAAATTTATTTTACAACTTATAATAGCTAACAGGGATGATCATAGTTAAGAATTCTGTACTTCAAGGCCTTTCTGCTGCTTCTCCTTATACCCTACCCTTTGTTGTTGTTTTTTCCAGACTCAGAAAATTCTGAAAAACAGCCTGGAAATTAAAGCTCAAAGCCTGGTTTCCAGATCAATTACATACCAATTCCGTGGCTTAGGCACCAAATTTGTTTCTATGAGCTTGATTTCCCCATTCCTGATATAGTGACAATAAGACAACCTATCTTTTCAAGCAAGGTTTTCTGAGAATTAAATATTCTTGATAAAATATAAAGCAATACACCATTGCAGAGTGTACAAGCTTTTTAAAGATATTTGTGGCTGGAATAGTAATTTATTTTCAATTTTCTCTATACTATAACATTGTCATATTGATGAGGAAAATAAGACATTTTTTTGGGGGGAGACCAGCAGCCTGACTCTGTACCTAGTTGATTAGTATCCCTAATGCACATTCCCGTTAGCCTATAGCCTAGTCACTGCCCCTTCCTTAATTATCTGGTTTTGCAATCCTCACATTTTACAGAGGCCATAAACCATGAACAATACACAACCTGTGGAGGGGGTTATCAGTGGTGGTGCCAGGCCAGGCCTTTACGTGTGGTCTCACAGCTCCCATCCCAACACACGGGGCTTTTTGCAAAGCCCAAGAAAGGTCCAGAAGTCTGATCCTTATCTGGGGGACAAAGAAACCAAAGGGTATAAAGAGAACGCTTCCTCCATATTGGTTTGCTCAGGATTTGGAAACAGGCTCCCCTGAGTCACGGTACTAGTACATCTGAAAATAAACGGATTTTTCCTGTATCTCTGGGTACTCCCGTGTATTTTTCAGTTGCCCAGTAAATTCTGTAACAATATAGTTATGCAAAGATTGTACATTGCAGGGCTTTTTCATTTCAATTTCTTCTTACTCAGTGTTAATGTGTATTGTCATTGTCCATGACCCCAAGTCATATAATTACCTGGTTGCTTAGAGTTAGTCAATCACTTTCCACAATTTTAGCTATTGTTTCTCTTGTTACTGGGGGTGTAAGTAAAGGCATTTGCACCACATCTACACCTTTTGTATTGTTGGGATTGTCTTCCTTTGGATCAATGTGACATAGTATTTACTATTGTGGAAAAAATATTGCTCTCTGGAGCTCAAATACACTCTATTCTGCTGGGAAAATTATTTACTATGCATGTGCATTGATTTCTTAATAATATTAACAAAATCTAAAATACACTATTCTGTAGATGAATTCAAATGTTTTTGGTCAGGCTTTTCCCTTTTCCTGAGGAATCAGTTCTTAACTTGCAGAGTCAGTTTAACCTGGAAAATGTCACTGTTTTCAGTACTAATGAGCAGGAGAGCACCTTGAGTCAGAGGCACACTGAAGATACGGAAGAAGGGATGGATGTAGAAGAAAGAGAAATGGCAGGTGATGAAGCTCCAGCAACTTGCTCCATTCCAATTGATTGCAATCTGTGTTGAAAATCCTGGTCACTTCAGGATTACTTGCAACCCTGTACAATGCTATCAGATTTCATGGGAAAGATTTTTCTAGTATTCAGTAGTTCTAGCTGTTTTCAAGAGTTATAAATTGGATGGTACTCAGTTCTCAAGATAAAAGTTGGTAGAATTAAAAACAGGAGAACATGTATATTTTGCAAAATTTTTAACAAGTGAAAAATTGATGGGTTTACAATTGTGCAACAGTAACTTTCGATGACACATCCTATATCAGGATCTCATCTTATTTCAATGTTCTCAAGGGACAGGTCAAATTCAAAAATTCAAACTATGTTTTAACTAATGAACAATCACTCTGGATTGAAGATACCACAAAATCAGTTTATTGAGTACAATCTAAAAACCCACCTGATGGAGAGATATTTTCAAAGAGGGCAGAGCATTAAACAGTGAAGAAAACTGGAACTCATGGAAAAGTAAAGGCTGCCCAAGTTTTGCGAAGGAAAATAAACATCAGCTACGAAGCTGATGAGAGTAATATGAAGAGGACAGTATCAGAAGTTTTCCTAGGGAAAGGACCCAGAACAAAGGGTCTGATGGGAAATGGGTCAGCAAGGCTTTGGAATCCCTGCCCTGGTAATATGAAAGCCGGTACATCAGAGACAAGGGGATATATGCCAATTTTGAAGGTATACTTTGAAGAAGCCTTTGAACAGGCAGATCCTGAAAATGAGACTATGAATAATTCAAATTATGGTTGGATAGTCTTGAGACTACCAGCATGGAGAGCCCTCATTTCTTCTAGCCAAGCAACCAGCAGTTTTAAACTTTGCCAGAATATCTTGAAATTGTGGTAATAAAGTTAGCCAAGGAATTACTACCTTCTTCTGAAGAAATAAAAGCAGGTTAGGATGAGGATGATGATGCTTTACTGAAGGAAAACAAAACCCTGGTGTTCTGAGAGACAAACCTGCAGCAGGGGAACAAATAGAAGTATTGCAAACAAATTGGGTGAAGAATGAAAGGTTCTGGCTCCCTAATTGGAAATAAAAGACTCAAAAATTATAAATTAGACAGGTTGAGTGTGATAGTGAAGAGATGAAGATGAGAGCTAGGCAGCTAGTGGGCTTGCAGGAGGCAGCCAATCAATGATTCTCTCTCATCATTAATGCTTCTATCTCTCTCTCCCTTTCCCTTCCTCTCTGAAATCAACGAAAATATATATTTTTTAAAAGCATAACCTCACCAAGTATACAAGTGTATAAATGGGAAAAATCACAGTAGACAGAGATCTTTTCTCTTTGAGAAGTTGCCTTATAAACTTGTTCCTAATGATATATGATACCTCCTTTCCCAAAACAGGATGCTTTCACTGTTGAAGACTTGCATTGGGATTGTTGGAAATTGTAGGTTCAAACAGTCCATGTCGGATTATTTGTTTCTAAGAATCTTCCCTGAAATTATACCATGTTTTAAAAAACAGATTTTAAAAAAATGGATTCCTGCATGCGTCAGTATGAGAAATGCGTACCTGTTACTCTTGTGAAAAGACAAGGAACTTGGCCTTCCTACAGTTTTTCTGAATCATACTCTCCAGGGATCTTTCTCTTTTAAAACCACCGGAGGTCATCCAAGGCTGAACATTGGTCTATAGAGATTTAAAAATAGTGATGTCTGGGTCCCAACCCAAGAGAGTCTGGTGTGATTGGTCTGGAGTGTGACCCGGGCATGGGTTCTTTTTAAACACTCCTCAGATGATAAGAAGGTACAGTTAAGGTTAAGAATTACTTTTCCAAAAATAGCTCCCCAGGTGGTTTGTATGCATATGAAATGTGAGAACCACTTCTTTTAACTCATTCCTAAGCTGCCTTTCTTGTACCAGGTGACCTTGTCAAATCTGCTCAATCAGGGCTCCGCTTGACAAATGCCAAGTGATTTCTGAGATTTAAATAGCAATGCTGGGTTCTTGATTTAGTCAAATGCGTTCCCCCATGTTTAGAGTCTGATTCAAGTATATCATTTATTGAACCATATTCTAGCTAATAATTGCTAATGTACCACACTACAAGCTTTTAGCAGCTACCTTGCTGTCTTTCACTGACTCTCTCGGACTGAATTCACTCATATCGTATTATCTACTGGTTCCCTGACCCTAGAATTGTAGCCCACAACCTAGATTCTGGACAGTTCTAGCTCATTTTCCCCCCTCTGTTTATTTTTTAATTGAATTTAGTGGGGTGACATTGGTTAATCAAAATCATATAGGTTTCAAGTATATAATTCTATAATACATCATCTGTATACTGTACTGTGTGTTCAGCTCTCAAAGTCAAGTCTCCTTCTATCACTATGTATTCCCCCCTTCCCCTATTCTACCTTCACCCATCCCTCTCTCCCTCTGGTAATCACCATACTGTTGTCTGTGTCTATGAGGTATGAGGGTTTTGGGGTTTTTTTGTTTGTTGCTTAATCATTTCACCTTTCTCATCTAGCTCCGAAATCCCTCCTCCCATCAGTCTGTTCTTTCTATCATGAGCCTGGGGTAAAGGAGCTATTATGAAAAGAAAATAAAGGGTTGTTTTTAGACATTTTTAGACCAGGACGTCTTTTGGGGGAAAGGAAATACTGAAGATATATCTTTATAAATGATGTAAATAGTCTCTTCTTTCTTTTGGGGAGGGAAAAAGTGGAGAGAGCCCAAGTGACAAATTACCTCATTGGTGTTGACCAGAAAATCCCAGACTGGTTGAGTAAGATTATATTTTTGGGAAAGTCTGCAACAGCAGTTAGTCCAGGTCTTAAATGTAGATTTGGCTTTAACATGAGTGACAGCATTTGGACATGTGGTATTCTGTGTAACACATTCTCTTTCATTTTCATCACATTGACTGATTTTCCAGTAATGAATCCAAGCATACAATAACCCATACTTGCATAGTGTATTACAGTCATGCATCACTTAATGACAGAGATATGTTCTGAGAAATGTGTTACACAATTTTGTCATTGTTTGAACATCATAGAATATACTTACACAAACTTAGGTCGCATAGCTTATTTCATACCTTGGCCTCTGCCCCTCCATATTGATCATCCTCCCTGAGTCATGTTTAGCCTTCTCCTCCTTATAATTCCTGGGCCTATTTATTTTTGTAAAATTTCAGATGATTTTCTTTAAAGGGGAGGAGGAATGCGAGAAATAAAAGCATATTGCTTCTACACCACAAACCTGGACAGCATGTTACTGAACTGAATGTCGTAGGTAATTGTAACACAATGGCAAGTATTAGTGTATCTAAACATATGTAAATATAGAAAGGGCACAGTAATAATGTTAGTGTAAAAGATTAAAAATGGCATACCTGTGTAGGACACTTATCATGAGTGCCGCTTTCGGAACTGGAAACTTCTTTGGTTGAGTCAGTGAGTGAGTGATGAGTGAGTATGAAGGCTAGGGCATTAGTGTACACTATTTTATAAACATTGTACACTTGGGCTATATTAAATTTCTGAAAGTATAATTTTTCTTCAATAATAAATGAACCTATGTTTATTATACCATTTTTAACTTTTATACTTTATAAACTTTAACATTTTTTAAAAACATTTTCACTCCTTTGTGATAACACTTAGCCTAAAACACAAACACATTATACCAGTATAGGAATTTTTCAGGTTCATTATAATCTATGTAACCACCAGTGTATATGAGGTTCATTGTTGATAGAAATGTTGTTATGTGATGCATGACTGGATTCTATTTATCTATAATATCATTCAAAGTTAATATTTTGCCTAAAAAATTATAGTTATCTAGTGCCCTGGTGCATGGATTCGTGCACATTGAAAGGATATTAATTAGAAGGTGGCCAGTGGGGTGGGACTGGGTGAGATGGGCCAGACATGCCCTGGAGCCAACCTCCCGCAGTCCCTCCCCAGCCGACCGCACCTGGGGTGGCACTGCAGCTCAAAGGGCATCTGTGGAGTGAACAGGGTTCCTCCAGCAGGTGGGATCCCTCAGCCTGAAATGCAGGGATTGAGCCAAAACTGGCCCTTACCATCCCCTGAGGGGTCCCGGATTGCAAGAGGGCAGTTCTCGGGTGATGCACCCTGGAATCAGGCTCCCTCCTCTCTGGTTACAGGGTGCATCACCTGAGAACTGCTGCTGCCAAGTCACTGCAGCTCGGCAGCTCCTGTGTTGAGCGTCTGCCCCCTGGTGGTCATTGTGCATCATAGCTACCAGTCGGATGGTTGGACGGATGATCGCTTAGCCTTTTATATATATAAATTTATGAGAAGTAGTCTATTTTCCTTTCATCTACTGCCATTTTTGCAGTGCTTCCTGATTTGATATCATTTGATAACATTTTTTCATGATGACTGCCAAGAATGATTGCTTTTCCGGGTTCATTATTTTCTGACCCAATTTGTCTGTATCTCTGCCTGACTTTCAAGACTCTGTATCAGTGCCCACGGACACTGGCTAAGTCCTTCGAGGCATTGCTGCTCCCTGCACTGCTGCCTGCTTCTGCCTCTGCCTCTCCATATTGATCATCCTCCCTGATTCATGTGAAGCCTTCTCCTCCTTATAATTCCTGGGCCTCTTATTTTTGTAAAATTTCAGATGATTTTTTTAAAAGGGGAGGAGGAATGAGAGAAATAAAAGCAAAAAAACAAAAAACAAAAAAAATATTACTTAAAATAAACAGTAATCATTTAAACAGTGTGAAACATTAAACTGAAATTATTCAGTAGTGAAACATTAAAACAAGATTTTGAAAAATTTAAATTCATGGTATACACTAAGAAAATTATAAAAGTATCAGAATGGATTTTTTCCTGTTAATATTCTTGATGTATATGTACAACCACAATGGAAGAGAATACCAAAGTTGAGAACATTTGTGAATGCCATACAAATTTTCCCCCCCTTACTAGAGTTGGTCATTGATTATACAATTATCTTATTTTTCCGGCATATACAACCAGTTTCTCTTTGTGTTATCTTGTATTATCCTACTATATGTATATATATATATATATGTATATATATATATATATACATCTAAATACATTCTTGCTATAATACTTAAAATACATTTATCCTTACAATCACTCTCCATCCTTTTGGCACTTTCTTTTATTCCTGGATGGAATTGTACCTCATAATTGTTTAAAGAGCAGTCATCCTGCAGCGTATTTCCTTTGGGGATAAGTTCTAATGTCCTGGAGTGTGCTGAAAGGTACAGATTGATTATAACCTCTATGTACTGCTTGGATCAGTAAGTGATAAATAGCCATCCTTTGGTCCCCACACGGCTGCGTTGCTGGCTGCTGCATATTTACCCTGGAGGGCACTGCTGAGCCTAAAATTATTTACAATTGCTGAAAAGTTAGGCACCTCATTTCAGGGAAGACAAGAACCTTTTAAAAAGTTTATAACACATATGCATCATATTTCCATCAGCAATTTTCTCTTTTGCCTTCACTCTCTCTTTCTGAAAAATCTGTCCTGGAAAGCTGAGAGTCAAACTGTAGATTTAAGTGTATGACTGCTTAAAAACCTTTACATTGCAGCCCATTCATTACCTGCTGAATAAGTCTAAATGGCGGTTACCTGTGCCATTCACTTACCTCTTATACTTTTGTAAACTACATCTGGCCCTGTAACCGCTCTGTTCCACCTTCCAGTTGCATATTCAAAATCCACTAAGAGCTCCCTTAATTGGAGGAATGAAGTTTGCTGGTCAATAGGATATTGTCATTAAAGGTATATTTGTAAAGGCAAATCCTCCATCCTGTTATATGTCGCAAATTTCCCTCTCATTTGTCTCAAATCCACATCACAAAATTTAGAAGTTGGTGTTCAGTTTGCTATATTCAGTAGTATTAAATGTTTTATTTCAAATTAGAGATGTCTATGGATAATAAATAAAATAATTATAAAATTAGTCTATAAATGCCCTAAAAAGAATATGTAGAAAATGAGCATTTATTGACAAACAGAGATGAAGACTAAAATTCAATCTAATGTACAGATTCCAAACAAATCAACTGTTAAGTCTTGTTGAGAAAGAGAGAAATACAAGTATTTGAGATAAGTGAAGCTATATAAACACACACACACACACACACACACACACTTACACAATGTTTGGACAAGAAACAGCCAAAATAGTGAAATCACATCTGCAGTGCATTAATGATTTTTTACCCAATGTGTTCTTCTTTAGAGAATTATGAGCAGAGATCATAATAATCTTTAAAGATAATTTATCTCAATAATTGGTAGACTTCTAAAGGGCTATTCCTTGCCCAGCCTGAATTGTCTTATCCTTTTTCACTTTGCCGCCTCTGCCTTCTTCATTTCTTCCCCAAGTTCATTAAAGACCTCTACCTAGGCCCTGCCTTGTGTAAAAGCCAATCTTGATAAAGAATTACAGTACATGCCTGGCCAGTGTGGCTCAGTGGTTGAGTGTTGACCCTCTAACCAGGAGGTCATGGTTTGATTCCTGGTCAGGGCACATGCCAGGTTGCAGGCTTGATCCCTAGTAGTGGTCATGCAGGAGACAGCTTATACTAGTAAATGATTCTCATCATTGATGTTTCTATCTCTGTCCCTCTCCCTTCCTCTCTCTGAAATTAATTATAAGTATATGAATCACAGCCTCTTTCTTACTTCATGGAACTCAGAACTCAGCTACTTATACAGCTTATTCCTCAAGATGAGAGTAGATACTGGTGCATTATAAGTGATCAATAAATGTTTATTGAAAGAATAAATGGACAGATATATGAGTTGTTTTTCCAGCATCATTTTATGTTTGAGTTTCCTTTGCTGCCAATTAGACTCAGAGTTCTCCAATACCTGGAACTGACTTCCAGTCTCCTACGTTATTCCCAAATCAGAGTTTTGCAACTTGCCTATCTTTGCTTAGTCCTGAAACTCACAGGTAGACCCTTCAATATGCATTCTTGCTCTCTCAATTCAAGCTAGCAACTGCAGAATCAACCTCCTTATCTTCAATTTTCTACTTGCCCTTTTAGTTTGCCATCAGACTAATCTACAACAGCATGAACAGTTTATCTCCAAGTTCTCTTCCAATCTGATAGTAAGGATATGCTTTAATTCTGGTCCATATTTAACTTTCAAATCTGGTCTCAGGTCTTATTAACAAGACTCGGACCAAAGCAGAGTAGAAAAGACAAATTCCATAAGAGACTATCTACAGATTTCTATACCATCAATATCCACATTTGAAGACTAAGTGGGTAAACACATAATCTGTGTTTCTTTTGACTTAACTGACTAAGTAATTTTATTTCATAGAATCTATAGGGAGAAACTGCTGGGAAAGTTTGAAGAATTTTGCATGAAATGAATGGAGGAGAATTTGAGTGTCAGAGGCAATTAAATCATTATCCCATCAGGGACAGAAATTATAGCCCTGGCTTCCTTATTTTAGTGGAATTTAACCAGGCTATCAGTAAAATATGAATGGAAGTTACTAATAGTTGCTTGCTCAACTTTAATTTCATAATAGTTCATTTCCTAAGTGGCTGTTAAATGCTAAGTTTGTGTGCAGGTGCATGTGGAACATTGGGGTTTTGTGGTTATGTAAATGCAATTGGCAAATAGAAAATCATAAAAGGGATGTCACAAAACCAACACAAACTTTACAATTTGTGGAGAAATACATTAAAATTAAGTGTATGAACTCCTTTTGAAATTGTCATTAAGTATTTGTAAGTGCCAAGAACTTTTGTGAAGTTGGAGACATATGTGAAAAGCTATGAGAAGTGTATGGTTCTTTGTTACTTTCTTTTGTAGGAGGGTGTCCAGTGCTTTTTCTGTAATATTCAAGATCTTTGAGATGGTTTTACTAAATCTCTCCTACAAAAGACAGGCCAAGGTTCCCATCATGGCCATTTATTCAATAATCATTTATTGTACAGCTTGTCTAGCCTCTCCATTTTCAGTGTTATCAGTCTTGAGTAATTTGTCCTAAGGCAACAATCTGTCATTCACCAAAGACAATTCAACCCTCTCAGCTCTTTATAGGGAATAGCTGTAGCATTATAGAATGTAATTTGCAAAATGGCATCCTAGGATCCTAAAGTTTTTCATTCACTTCACAAGATAAGTCACTTCTCTGAAAATGGTTATGCTATCATTGTATTATGGCAAAGGGCCAAAGGCAGATCCTTTCAGCTAGTTGAGGTCACTTGGTAGGCCAGCTGACATTTCCTGGTCATGGTGAGATTTATCCTAATGACCAAACATTTACCAACCCATCAAAAGCCTGCTTTTTGAAGAAAGTCTCTGACAGAGGAGCCTTCCTCAAAGGAAAATAAAATTGAAGAGATTAAACAAACTAGAGTTGTAACTCCAAACTCTAGAAATAAAAAAAATTAGACTAGAGATACTTGAAAGATCTTTATGATATGCATTATACCAGAAACAACATTCTGATTAAAGTAATGTAATATTGAAAAAAGTCAACAAGACAACAACAAACACACACAAAAAAGTATAAATGTAAGCCTTGGGAACAGAAAAAATAAAGGAAGGAGGCTATTCTTGTGGAAGAGAAAATCTGGCAAAGCTCTGGGGAAATGCCAACAGCTCATACTTGCAGAACTTTGAGTACAGAATAATCTAATTAGTCTAGAAAAGTGATAGCTATGCCATTAATCAGATAGAACTTGGCAATCTCTCCACTGATTAAAAGTCAATAGAGAGAAGGGGCATGATTATTAGAGGGTACATAGATGACAAGCCATTCTGGTTTACCTGGGACTGAGAAAATTTCCCCAGACATGAGTAATGGAGTGTTAAAAGTAGGACAATCACAGGAAAATTGGGATAGCCCCAGGCAAGACAGGATAGTTTTTCACTCTAGGGTAGTTTGGAAGTCCAAAGTCTTAGAAATCAATACCCATACTTGGTAGAACTGGATGAGACAAAGAAAAGTCAAGTATTTAGACTTAAAAATAGAAAGTTGGAGAGTTAGGTCATGGGATGGGCCAGACTTAGAGGTAGAAATGAAGATAAGAGAGTGAAAGGTCTAAATCACTAAAAAAATCTATTAGTGTAATTGAATAGATAAACATGTGCAGAGCTTTGCAAAGTAAATACCAGAGCATTTTATAACGAAGTGTTATGGGAATTCAAAAAGGGTAGAGAGTTGCCAATGGCAGTGACATGGAAGGGCAGGGAAGGCATTATTACTCAGGAATATGAGTAATGAGTTAAGTTACATTTCAGATGATTTGCACAGACAATGGTGAAGAGACAGGCTTTGCAACAAGGAATCACTGGATAGAGAGTGTTCTTGCAAAGGACAATGAAGATTACACAGAAATGAGAAGAAACAACAGCTTGAGAGAATGAGAGAAGGATGGAAAATGGTGGATAGGGAAAATATTAGAATTACAGGCAGTGTCGCAAAATAGGATGAGCTCAGGCTTTAGAGACAGACTGACCATGACCGATTTCGAGCCTCAGCTTACTGACAATATGGCCTCGAGAAAACAGCTCAACCTTTCCAAGCTGCAGATCTCATCTATGAAACAAGACAATATTACCCATATTGAATTATCAAATATGACACTAGAAATAAAATCTATATTAGAATGCCCAGTACTTAAGTCAATGATGACAATGTGCTATAAATTTACAGAGTTGGGAAGTGATCACAGATGGAAGTAAAGAGTGTACAAATATGAAAAGTATCCTAAAAATTGTATTTTAGAGTCATATAAGATTCCATGAAAGTTCACGATATAGCTATTGAGAGTCTCCTACAATTATAAATAATTTACCTGGCTTCAAGTTCTGTCTTAGCCACATTCTAGTCCTATAGACTTGAAAATTCACCTAATTTTTTCTGGTTATTAAGTGTGGTACACAAATACATATGTGAATCTATTTTTTAATTTATTGGTTGATAGGCTTCAGAATGCTTATATTCTTACTTTTATTTAGAACTAAATTTTAGTGTTGGATATCCTCCAACACACACACACACACACACACACACACACACACACAAATTTCATTTTCTAAAGAAACTGTCAATTATTTCCAACAAAAAATAGGTTATGATATACAGCCTAACTGGATGATACTGAATTAACATCTAGGTCTGGAAATGCTCAGACAAGAATAATTGTACTGAGGGATGGGTATTCCCATGGGCAAGACCATGGGGCAAGCAAGATCTGAGCAGAAGTGCATAATACGATTTATTGGATGGGATTCTTGAACAGGAATTAGAACAGTTTTGTGCAATACTCCAACCTGTTCTATTAGCATACAAGTGCCTCTACCTGTGGTAAAAACCCCTGGAGCAGTCCTTTCCTTTTCCAGGCTTACTAGCTGATTCTTCTTTCTTCTTGGAGATCCTGATGATGGAGATGCACATGTTAAGGTGTAAAGTGGGACCAAGAATTTTCCAGAAGCAGCCATTCGGTACCAAGTTGTAAAAATGTCTTGAACGATGGCACTTAAAAGACCTAATGATCCAGGTGAAATGGGAACTAAACCTAGACCCTAGACGTAGTGCAGAACCATTCCCAAGAAATGTTGCCTTTGAAAGAAGTTCATTTTCCATGCCACATTGGTCCTCTCTGAAGATGATTTTTAAAAAGAGGAAAGCTGAGGACATCCTGTGTGCCCCATGCAGCCCATAGTAAAACATGAGAATACCAGTGCTCACATTGGAATTTACATTATTGTGAGGGAATATATATCCATATGGCTTGGGAATGCCCCTCAGCCAATAACTGTTAGAAGGAAATTATAAGTGCACTAAGGGGCATCATTAACAATGATATTCTCTTAACCTTACAGTAATGCATTTCAGTTTATGGAACTTATAGCAGCATTTACAGACCTTTGGGGGAAAGAACTAAATGTGGGTTTGATCGTCATGGTTAGATATGTGAATGTCCCGCCTGGTATAACTGTTTTTGAAAGCACATTCCTTCTTTCAGTTTCAACAGGTGTTAGAAAAATGGATTTGTATGAAATATTGGTGCCTTGGATAAATATATCTACCTAGGGAAAAAGATTAAAGGTGTTTCTGTAAAAACTCATTACTGATATGAGTATATTAAGGAAACCAAATTGTTGGTTGCTAGCATAAAATCAATTGTGCATTGTTAGAGAAAGTTAAAGCCACAAAAACAATTGTGAAGAAACTCACAGGACTGTAAGCACTTATTGGCTAGAACAGCTCACGCTAACACATTTTTATGAGAGGTAGATGTGATTCAATCATTTGCTGGTAAGTAACATTCCCTTCCCTCCTTCTGAGTAGGAACCGGTTGCCTTAGCAACACAGGTACCCAGATGACTCATCATGCATATTGTTTTGTCGTTTCCTCTGCTTTGATCAGCTCTCTAATACGTGAGGTTGAAGAAAGGAGAGAGACTTTAAAAAAATACTTTGGGAATATGCATCAAGAAAATACACCAGCTTGCCCCATGATTACTGTTTTTCGTATGATAACACTGAATACTTAGAGCTATGATCGAAATAAATACAATATGTGATATGAGCCAGAAAGAAGAGTTTTTGACACATTTTTATCCCCAACAACGTGCATTTAGGAGAGTTGTCATGCAGTGAAATACTTGTGTCTTGCTCCATTCCCTATACATTCTCCAATACAGGTGTCCCCCACTAGATGAAAGTAGGATGTTCCCATGAAACCCTTTGCAAGCCAAAATGGTATAAAGTGAAGAAGCACTTACCATTAATTTGTATAAGAAGAAAATCGAGCTTTACCAAACCCCCAAAATAACCCATCAAACCATACCAAATACACGGAATTATGTCCAGTGTTATGCTGTTCTAAGGCTTTTCTGGTACCGCAGGACACATGTTGCTAACAGATGCACGGAGTGAATCCACATAGGGCCCAGATGCTCACAGACAGAGTTCAAAGCTCTGGTGCTTGATGCTGAGATGCTACATGTGGTCCCCGCAGAGGGAGCTTGGTGGCAACACTGGCTACGCCATTGAGTGCTTTTTCTATGATGCTCACTGCAAAACAAGCACTGAATGCTAATTTTGCTTTTTAGCTTTTTTAAATAAAATAAAAAATGTATCTCAGTTAGCCAAAGCAGATACTAATGTAGGCCTTTTATAAAGTTGCTGGGTCCAAACCATTGAAAATGGGGGAAGAAGGGAACACCTGCACTTAATTCCACTGGCTCCTCTGTGAACGCTCCCTCGCACCATGTTTACTCTAGTAAAACTCTAGTGCCCCTGACGTTTTGTCACAATTCATATGTGGCCCATTCCTTGGGCAGCCTTGCCCCGTGATTACTGTTTTCGGTATGATAACACTGAATACTTAGAGCTATGATCGAAATAAATACAATATGTGATATGAGCCAGAAAGAAGAGTTTTTGACACATTTTTATCCCCAACAACGTGCATTTAGGAGAGTTGTCATGCAGTGAAATACTTGTGTCTTGCTCCATTCCCTATACATTCTCCAATACAGGTGTCCCCCACTAGATGAAAGTAGGATGTTCCCATGAAACCCTTTGCAAGCCAAAATGGTATAAAGTGAAGAAGCACTTACCATTAATTTGTATAAGAAAAAAATCGAGCTTTACCAAAGCCCCAAAATAACCCATCAAACCATACCAAATACATGGAATTATGTCCAGTGTTATGCTGTTCTAACGCTTTTCTGGTACCGCAGGACACATGTTGCTAACAGATGCACGGAGTGAATCGACATAAGGCCCAGATGCTCACAGACCGAGTTCAAAGCTCTGGTGCTTGATGCTGAGATGCTACATGTGGTCCCCGCAGAGGGAGCTTGGTGGCAACACTGGCTACGCCATTGAGTGCTGTCTCTATGATGCTCACTGCAAAACAAGCACTGAATGCTAATTTTGCTTTCTACCTTTTTAAAATAAAATCAAAAATGTATCTCAGTTAGCCAAAGCACATACTAATGTAGGCCTTTTATAAAGTTGCTGGGTCCAAACCATTGAAAATGGGGGAAGAAGGGAACACCTGCACTTAATTCCACTGGCTCCTCTGTGAACGCTCCCTCGCACCATGTTTACTCTAGTAAAACTCTAGTGCCCCTGACGTTTTGTCACAATTCATATGTGGCCCATTCCTTGGGCAACCTTGCCCCGTGATTACTGTTTTCGGTATGATAACACTGAATACTTAGAGCTATGATCGAAATAAGTATGGTGTGCAATATGAGCCGGTAGACTCAAACTCGCTCAATATCCTGGTGCATAAAGAACAGTTATCTGAGCCCAGCCAGCATGGTTCCGCGGTTGAGTGTCGACCCAAGAACCAAGACTTCGCTGGTCCCAATTCCTGGTCAGGGTATATGCTCAGGTTGCAGGCTTGATACCCAAGATGGGGCGTGCAGGAAGCAGCTGATCAATGATTCTCTCTCATCATTGATGTTTCTGTCTCTCTCTCCCTCTCTCTTCCCCTCTGAAATCCATAAAAATATATTAAGAAAAAAAAGATGTTATCTGAAGAGTAAGCAAGCCATTACTATAAGTGAGTATTGCTCATTTCCATAAGCAAAAGATGATCATTCTAATAATTTTCCTCGCTAGCTGACAGAAATTATACCTTAAGCGTAGGCACATATGTCTAAATAATTTCAGCAGAGGTAATTGTTAGAAAAGGATTCCGGGGCCTGGCTTTTACCTATACTTGCTACATGCATCAACTGAATTAACTGGCTAATTAACTGCCTGCACACACATTATACAGAACCTACACTTAACGAAGACATGAGGTCAATGTGTGCTGTTTTTAGCGCAGCTCTATGTCCCTTTCAGCGATCACGTCTTCCCCACCAGCTGCTGTAGTACTTTCGGGGTTTTTGAATATGGCAATTTCTTGTGCATTTTCCCATTAGCAGCACTTGTGCTAACCGTGTTCCTCCCTCCCTGTCCTGTGGCTGCATCAGACCCAGAGAGCAGTTTATCTTCCCCATGGGGGGATGATGTTTGCTGGTCATCCTACCTCAGACATGGGCCTTTTCAATGTCATGAATGTCTCGTGGCCCAACTGTGTAGGTGCTATGGGGAGCTTGTGGACAAAGGGCACTTTGGTGCACACCAAGTCACAGAGAGTAAATGGCTTTCTGTGGCACTAAGCTCTCTTTTCTCTGCAGCTATCCTGGAATTATTTACGGCCAGTTCTTCTCAGGAGAATGGAAATTTGCATGTTTCTGTCTTTTTCTCCCTGCAAAGGATTGCTCCTCTCACTTGGACCTTGCGAAGTGTTTCTCTTCCCTGGAAACTGCAACACTACTCGGGGGGAAGCATGACTTGAATGCATTGCAAATGCACTCGATGAGAAGAGAAGGAGGCAATGAAGCAATTGAAATGCGTTCCTTTTCCTCACTAGTAAATCTAACTGCATGGTGCCAGTCAGACCAGCTCACAGTCATCTGGACCTCATATCTTTGCAATTCACGACCTGTGCGATTTATAAATCTTCCATGAATCTGTTCCAGGGATATCCATAGAGAAACACAAACACGTTGCATACATCAGCATATGAAACAGCAACTTTAGTAGAAACCAGTTTTTCAGTTCAAAAAAAGTGGGAGGTGGGGGCATGCTACGGAGCGACTGATTACGTTTCATCTGATTGCCTGAGATTTAACTCCTTGTTCCATTTGTCAAACTGTCTCACCGGCACTCATTTTTGGCATAAATTTTTTCCACACAATTATTTTTAGGTTCTCTTCTATGAGATTCTCTTCTACTTTAGAGGTGTCTTTATGCTTTTTCCCTCTGCTTCCTGCAAAATGTGAATCATAGATCAATGGAGATGTAAAGTAACTCAACACAGGCTACTTGCCCTTCCTTCTCTCTACCTTCCTTCTCTCTACCTTCCCACAGGAATGTGCTTGTACACCAAATAGTACATCACTGTCTTGCTCACCAATAGGAAATGATGTTATAAGTTTAGTGTCACACCCCCTCTATCCCTCCCTTAATGCCCCCACGCATGGAGCAGGTGCTAAGAGGAGAAGTTAGGAGAAGTCCTGTAACACTACTGAGGGCTCTTCCTCTGGGCACTGGCCCGCCTGGAGAGGCCCATACACCGGGCCGGGCTACAGGCTGGGGCTCCCTCAGCTTCCACTCTGCTGCTGCTCCTGGCCTCAGGAGAGGAGGGACCCCGGCCCGGGGCTGTCCCTCCCCGGGCCTTGTCTGTCTCGGTCCTTTTGTCAATGTTGCACAGTTTTTATCATTCTCCCCCCTGCTTTTTGTAGTGGGTTGGGTTTTAAATTATAAATTGTAACTGCCTCTGGGTGAAAAAGTTTTTAATAAACCCTTATTACCTCTTCAAAAAAAAAGTGTTATTAGGAAATATCTGGACAAAACTTTGAATGTTGTTGCTGGAAAATCAGCTCCTCATCTTCTTTGAACTCATTTTGTTGATGGAATAAGAAAGAGTTGTCTGTGGATATCTTCAATAGCTCCCTACCATCTGCTAAATAAATCTCTAAGTTAGAGTTTCCTTATCTTTAAAGAAGAAATAATAAAAGCTCTTACCTCAAAGAGATGCCACCAGGATAAAACTTGGGTATTGTACCAACATGAAATATTTTAAAAACATTGCCTCACTCATGATAAATGCTCAAATTCAATTTGCTATTGTTAATATCATTACAGTGGGACCTTGACTTACGAGTGTCCCGACTAACGAGTTTTTTGAGATACCAGCTGTCTCTCTGCTGATTTTTTGCATTGAGTTGATAGAGTAATTTGAGTTAACGACCTCCTTAACGAGCTCCTTAACGAGCTCGGTCTGGGAACGAATTAAACTCGTAAGTCAAGGCCCCACTGTATTATTACCCACTGAAATAACAGGAAAGGCAGACTGTCAACTTAGACATGTAGGCAGGTATCAATATCTTGCTAGAATTTAAAAAAACTTGCTTTGCTTTCAGTTTATTTTATGGTTTCCTACTCTTAAAGCAGGTTTTCTGTTTGTGGATGTACTACATTGTTTTCTTTATGAATGAGTTTATTCAAGGATAAAAGTGAGTCCATGTAAAGAAAATATTAAATAAATTATGTTTCAGTTTATTCACTGACATAACAACATCGCTCAAGTAAATGACTTACACTTGGGACTATGTAAGAAATGATGTACATGTTTTCCCTTATCTTCTTATGGTCACATCCCTCTTCCTCTACCCAGTGCTACCTCCTTACCTTTATCAATCATGCTGTTTTCCTGCCAAAAACACTCTCACAGTCTCCTTCACAGATTGGGCCATTTTATCCAGGAATCCATCCCTAATTAGCCTGACTTGTAATTATCTTCATTAAAATATTTTGTTCTTTTTAAAAAATATATTTTTCAATTACAGTTAACATACAACAATATATTAATTTTAGGTGTACAAAAATTTATATACTTTACAAAGTGACCACCCCAATAAGTTTATCACTCCTAGGGAATCATACACCAAATTATTGACTATATTTCCTACACTGTAAAAAAGAATGAAATCTTGCCATTTGCAACAACATGGATGGACCTAGAGGATATTACGTAAGTGAAATAATCATACAGACAAAGACAAATAGCATATGATTTCACTTATATGTGGACTCTAAAAAAATAAATGAATAAACAAAAGAGAAACAAATTCATAGGTACAAAGAACAAATTGATGGTCATCAGAAAGAATGGGTTTTGGAAGGAAGGGTGAAATATGTGAAAGGATTGATAAGTATAAACTGCCAGTTATAATAATAGTCATGGGGATGTAAAACAATTCTTTTAAAAGGGCTTTGTGGTCAAATGATAATCCTGACTTTGCCTCTTGCTGGATGTATGACTATAGGGAAATACTTCACAGTTTCCTCATCTTTAGTATAAATGCATAAAAATTATCACTAGTTGTATGTTAGTATAAGAATCAAATGAGATAAAATATGTGAGACATTTAGATTAGCTACTCAAACTGAATGAAAATAAAGTGGTATGATGGCTACACTGAATTTTAGAACCACATTTATTTTATTTCCTACCTTCCCTTCCTTCATCTTCTTTTTGCAACTATTCTTTGAGCCTCTTTTTGGCTCAGGTGCTTTTATAAGTACCGTGTTTGCAATATAGAAGGAGGACGAGGGTCACTACTTTCTCCCTAAACTCTCCGATCAAACTATATTTATTCATTTAATGGTTGTTTATTGAAGCTTAATAGCTTTTTGAGTTTGCTTACATTAGAAGACATTGAAACTAAGACCACATATTATATTTAAATGTTAACTTCAAATATATATGGAGGAATGGGATATAAATATGCTGAATACTGTGGCTAATGAGAATTACTGTTATTGAACCTAAATTCAATTGTGCCATCTTGGCAGCCTGGGCATAATGGGACTTCTGACAGGTTAGGAATCTGATGAATATTTTCAAAGATTAACTACATGTAACTACTGGTTGTGAAGGCTGAAAGTTGCCTTCAAGTCCTAACCGGTTTTGCTCAGTGGATAGAGCATCAGCCTGCGGACTGAAAGGTTCCAGGTTCGATTCCGGTCAAGGGCATGTACCTTGGTTGCGGGCACATCCCCAGTAGGATGTGTGCAGGAGGCAGCTGATTGATGTTTCTCTCTCATCGATGTTTCTGACTCTCTATCTTTCTCCCTTCCTCTCTGTAAAAAATCAATAAAATATATTTTTAAAAAAATAAAAGTTGTCTTCAACAAGTGGGATCAGAGATAGTAGATCTATAAATCTATGTCCCTAAGTGTTATTTGGGGATATCTGTCAGAATGGTAGAATTTAATTAAATATAACTAAGTCAGGCTACATGTTTTGCAAAACATCTGTCCAGTTTGCCATTGTTTTTGTGATTTTTATAACACATTCAACCATAAATTGCAATTTGGTATATTTCCCAAGTGATCAAACTGAATGCATAATGCAATATTTGGAACTGAAGAATAATTTTTGGATAGCTAGTGTATCAACAAACTAATTCTGTCCATTTGTCTAGTATTTTACAGTTTACAAAGTGCTTTGGAATATATTACCACTTTTAGAAACACAGCTGAAATATATTAGGAAGAGAAGAGCTCTGGGCTTGAAGTTAGATGATTTGCATTCATTCTGTGCCATAACTTCATTTTCCTGAGTCATTCCTCCAGAATGATTCTGCAGATAGGTTTCTCCAAGTTAGGCGCAATTTTGTTTTAATTATTTTATAAGTTTTTAAAGTTTTCAACAGGGAATGCTGTGATAGATTATAATAAAGAATGAAAACAAGTTATTAACCACTCATAAAAGGTAAAAAATATGTCTTATTTCCATGAATTTCTTTTCAGGTCAATGTAAACTTGACTTCAGATGATGGTATGGCATCGCTTCATCTCTCTCTGTGTGTGTGTGTGTGTGTGTGTGTGTGTGTTTGTGTGTTAATCTTCACCAGAGGATATTTTTCCATAGATTTTTTTTAGAGAGATTGGAAGGGAGGGGGGGGAGACAGAGAGAGAGAAACATAGATGTGAGAGAAACACGTCGAGACCCTGCAATAGACTGATAGGAGCTCTTGAACAGAATTGAACCCACGACCCTTCAGTCTGCAGGCCCATGCTTTCTTCATTGAGCCAAACCAGCGGGGGCTTCATCTCCCTTCTTGAAACTAACCCTTTAAAAAGATGTATCACACTGTTCTATGTCTGTCAACCTCATTTATTACTTTTCAAAATTTTTCATTATTTTTTTATTTTATTAAACTTATTGAGGTGACATTGGTTGATAAGATTATATAGGTTGCAAGTGTACAATTCTAGGCCAAATCAACTGTGTGCCCACCTCATTTCTTTTTAATGCTCTACAAAAATCTCATTCCTTGTATTCCTGAATCCTGGTTTCTATTCCACACCTGATCCACATCTAGATTGCTTGCAATGTCTTTCAATATTAGGTCCAATCTCCTTCCCTTTGGGGTTATATAAAAGTTTCTCCTGGAAACACATCCAAGATTGGGACTGCTTTGTAATGGGGTATAGGTCATCCTCATATTACAATGTTATCAGCTATCGCTATGTTAAGCAGTACGCAGATATTCCTCTTGCCCCAAATTCTTGCCAACAATTGATTTTATGAAATGATTGAATATTTGTCTCTAGTGGGTATGTAGTAGTATCTCATAATCATTTTAACACACATTTATCTGGTGATAAATGAAGTTGGACATTTTATATTTCTCATGCCCAGTGCTATTTTAAGACTATTTTTTAGAGCAGTTTTTGTTTTACAACAAGATTGAGGTGAATATACAGAGATTGGATGAAACTGCACTGATAAATCAGCTGAAGTTCATAGTTTACACTACGGTTTCTTTATTTTTTTTTTTGTTTTGTACAATCTATGGCTTTGGGAAAATGCACAATCACATATACCCATCATTCTAATATCATACAGAGAATTTTCACTGCCTTAGAAAGCCTCTGTCTTCTGCCAATTCATCTCTTCCTCCCTTTCCCCACCCTGGCAACCACTGATCTTTTCACTGTCTCTATAGTTTTGCTTTTTCAAGAATGTCATATTAAAATCCTACCGTTTGTAACCTTTTCAGATTGGCTTCTTTCACTTGGCAATATGCAATTAAGATTCAACCATGCCTTCTCATGGCTTGATACCTCATTTCTTTTTAGTGCTGAATAATGCTGCACTGTCTGAATGGACCACAGCTTATTTATTCATCACCCAATGAAGGATAGTTAGCTGCTTCCAAATTTTGACAATTATAAATAAAGCTGTATTTTACATTTTGGTGCATGATTCATTTTTATTTTATTGTAAATTCTAGATATTAATTTCTTATTGGTTTTAGACATTGCAAAATCTGTTCTATCCTGTCAATAATTCTATAATTTTGTTTGTCATTTGTTAAAAAGAAATATTATATTAATTTTTCATGAGTCTTTATGTGGGCACCTTTAACAAAATGTTAAATGATATTTTCAAAGTTAGTTTGGCAAAAAACATTAAAAACATGCTTCATATTCTGAATTCAGGAATACTGTAATATTTTAAATACAAAGTACATAAAATTAAGGTACTACTTTAAAGAAGTGATCATATTAGATTGTCTGTTTTGATGGCTGTTTGCTTGATTTGTTATTTGTCTATCTATTCTATAATCAATTGTATTATTTTTCTATTGGTCTAGTGATTGTTATAGTTTCTAATTCTTTATTAACTATGCTATGAATAATCCAAAAATAAAATAATTTATAAAATAAAGAACTAACACTTAATCTGTTACATAAAAACAGATATGTAAAATTATGACAGGACATATGAGACAATAATCTAAACCAAAAAAAGTCATATGTTTCTAAAAAAAGTTTTCCCCCCACATAAAATGTAGCTAATTAAATTATTTTTAAAAGTCAGAAAAGCATGAAAAGGTTTTACGTTTTATCCTTTAAATTTTTTTCCAGTGGCCAATAACCAAATTTATCCCTTTGGACTTTCTGATCATATGTTGTTTTTTTCCAATTCAATAATCTTCAAAGTCCTGGAAAAACTGAATTTACCATTTCCCTTGATGATACCATGGCATCTAAGCTATACTAAAATTGTAAAAGTCTTTTTTGCCTGTGATATTTCCTTCTAGGCAGGAATTCTGAAGAAAATCACACACATATTCATCTCAAGAACCAACAGGGTCTTATTCACATGATGCCAAAATAATAGTGAAGTTGTATTCATCCTTGGGATGTTTGCACACTCCTTCCCTAACACACTCATGCACACTCACACACACACACTCACACACTATTCTCACAGGGAAAATCTTTTCTTCATGTCTAACATATAACTACCAAGGACTCCAAACTAATTTCTGGGCCAGAGCTACCTATCTAACCACTAAATTTCAGGGTTTCTTTAGAAATCAGTATAAACTATTAGTCCAGATCTCTTGTGTAGAAAGGCTTGAGTCATGTCAAACTCTCACTATAGGATCTGTTATTCATTCTCAAATACTGTTGCTTCTGAAACGCTTTATATCTATTGAATCACTCGTTGCCTTTGACTCTATGGCAACTTGCCACTTCATGGGATTGTTTTTCCAGGAAATCTAGTATCAGGGCACTGATGTAAAAACTCTTAATTTATGTGAAATACTTTTGAGTCTTCTTTATCTAATTCTATATTTCAGTGTTAAATATTCACAATATACTTTTGCTTAATGGGCCTCAGAAGATCATTTTGAAAGTGACAAAAGGCCAAATTGAGCACAAGGAGACACTAAGGTGAACTTGAGGAAGAGTGCTTGAGTAAAGTAGCTCTTAAATAATTAAAAAATAAAATACAGCTTTTAGAATGTCAGAAGTTGATGGGAAAATCAAGGTCCAACTAAGAAAAACCCTTAGAAAACAAAGCACAATTTTGTCATCTGTAGAACCCAATACATGGAAAAGCACTTGAAGGGATAAGAATATAGCAGCATGACATTTGGCTGGGCATAGAGGACAGCTTCTGCACAGTGATGGGTTATGAAGGCGTTATGAAGGAAATGAACAAAAGAACCTGGATTTCTAGAAGACGTAGGCATGAAAGACCAGGTAGTAAGATTTAGCCTTATCATGGGATACTCAGGAGGGACCTCCTGAAGACATTTCTTAAAGTGCTCAATGCAGCTGGCAAGCAGGATTTTCTAATCAAATATTATCCCAGTGTGGGCTAATTATAACCTCTGGTTCCTGGAGTGGAAGATTAGTCTGCAGGTGCCTGTGCACTCATCAGACAGTAGCAAGATGGATCTAAGCCAAAGAAATAATTAATGCTCTCTGTGCTACTTTACACAGACGTTTTTACACAATCCTTACAAACCAATTTTCTTTACATTTCTATTATTATAAACCATAGTTTTGCTCTGTGTAATGAGAGTAACTGTAGCTTTACTTGATCTATTCATTTGTAGCTTTTGCAATCAACTTCATATGATTTCCTATGCGAGAAAACTTAAGCTTTGTAAGTAAGCCTCCCAGTGTGTTCACCAGGTCTCTCTGCTGAAAAGGAGAAAATTTCTGTTGACTAAATCTGTTTCCCTTCTGTTGGCCCAGGGATGGTCAAACTACTCAGTAGCCAAGAATAATTAGATTTTTATTTGGTAGCAAAAGCATTGTAACATAGATGTCATCTTTTATTTTTCTCAAGACTATCAAAACAGTTGCAATGAGCATCCTCTCTAATTTTTTAAGCATTGTCTAAATTACCATTTATTCAAAACAAGTTATGCTGAAGAGTCTAGAGTCTTTAACTTTTCAGGACATATCTATAACAATGAAAGCATAATATGCTAATTAGACTGGACAGCCAAACGACCTTCTGGACGTCCTTCTGGATGAAGCTGCCGCAGCAGGGGGCCAAGGCAGAGGCGGTTAGAGGCAATCAGACAGGCAGGCTAGTGGTTATGGGTGATGAGGCAGGCAGGCAGAGGTGGTTAGGGGCAATCAGGAAGGCAGAGGAGCACTTAGGGGTGAGCAGGAAGGCAAGCAGAGTGGTTAGGGGCAATCAGGCAGGCAGGCGAGCACTTAGGGGTGATTAGGCAGGCAGCAAGTGATTAGGGATGATAAGGCAGGTAGATAGAGGGGTTAGGGTGATCAGGCAGGCAGATAGAGGGGTTAGGGGCAATCAAGCAGGCAGGCAGAGTGGTTAGGGGTGATGAGGCAGGCAGGCAGAGTGGTTAGGGGCAATCAGGCAGGCAGGCAGATGAGCAGTTAGGAGCCAGTGGGCCCAGATTGTGAGAGGGGTGTCCCACTGCCAGTTTAGACCCACCCGATCCCGTGGGACATCCCCCAAGGGGTCCTAGATTGTGAGAGGGTGCAGGCTGGGCTGAGGGAACACCCCCTCTGGTGCACAAATTTCGTGCACCGAGCCTCTAGTTAATCAATATAACACATTTGGGAAGAAACATTTTGAGACTGACATTGCAGTTTGGTAATATGACAGGTTATAAATGGGCAATAAGAAACACAGAATAGCCTGGCTAGTATGGCTCAGTGGTTGAGGGTTGATCTATGAACCAGGAGATCACAGTTTGATTTCTGGTCAGGGTACATGCCTGGGTTGCAGGCTCGATCCCCAGTAGGAGACCTGCAGGAAGTAGCTGATCAATGATTCTCTCTCATCATTGATATTTCTATGTCTCTCTCCCTCTCCCTCCCTCTCCTGAAATTAAAAAAAAAGCATATATTTTTTTTTAAAAAAAAGACAAAACATGGAAACAGCATGCATATAACTTATTTTTCAAAAAATATATAGATGGTTTTTGCTGACTCCCTTGCTGGCATGACCATAACTCCAAAATGTAGTCACTTAGAAGCATAATTTTGTTGGTCCGTTGTCACTGTTTGTTCCTAAATTGCATAAGTCCAGTGCATGGAGCAAATGGGCCTGAAAAGGACATGATGAAAGGCTGAGTCCAAATATTCTTCTTTGCAGTTGTTATCGATAGTTCTGTTGCCAAGAGGTGTCTTAAAGAGCAGGAATCTTTGTGGTTCTGGTGTCTACTAATGAAGCTCTTCTCCCTTCACCCTGAATTAATAATTTACAGTCACTTTGGCATCTCCTTCTTGCTCCTTTCTCCACATGTCGGCAGGTGGTGTTTTTGTTGTTGTGTTGTTATTGTTGTTTTTCTCCTATAATATCCCTCATATATATGTCCCTCTTTATCTCCACACTAGTTAATAGACATGATAATAATGCAATCCCATTAATAATTAACAACCATTAAGCACTTGATAAGTGCCAGGCACCTTGTTAAATAATTTACATGCTTTATCTCAATGAGTCGTCACAGTAACATTGGTATCTTCCCTATTTTACCAATAAGGAAAATGAGGCTCCAAATAGTTAAACAAGTTATTCAAAAATCACATAGTCAGAAAGGAGGTTAGGATCTAAATCAAAAGCCTGAGCTTTGGAGCACTGCCCCACACCTCCTCGCTCTGGGTCATACCTTCTGCAGACACTTTAGTATAAATTTTCCTCAACACTGCCACCTGATTTCATCTTCCTAACATGCACCTCTAATCCTACCAGTGTCCTTCTCAAGGATTATTCCCCCCTTACTGAAGGGAGCAGAGTAGTGACTTGGACTGTGGGCTCTGGCAGCTGACTCTCTGAGTTTGAAACTTGGTTCAAGTACATCAAATCCTCTAGTGTCCTCCTTGTTGGATTTGAGGTTCTTTAAGAGTAAGGCTGAGTCCTATTAATCCACATATCTGTGATAAGTACTTGGCTCATAGTCTCACACATACTAGTCATTCCACAAACATTTATAACATAAATAGAGGTGACAGTTCTTTAAAAAGATAATTTTATTACATTAAAGAGGCTAATCTTACCACTTGTTAAAAAATGCATTATGAGATAGAAGCAAGCTCTTTGTTATTTGGTGTAAGAGAATATAAATAATGAATATTCTACAATGCAATATGATGATGACAAGGACATAAAGTATGGTCCATTTCTAGTTTTGTTGTGAAAAAAAAAGAGTTTATTGGATAAGTCAGTGAGTCCCTGTGTCCTAACCAAGATCATTTTAGCAGGATATTTTCCATTTGACTGTCCTATCTTTTAGCAACCACCCCCATACTAGTCTATGTCCCATTATGCCCAATCAGTCTAGTTTATACTTCTAGGAAGTTCTAAAATCTACTTTAGTTCTTACGGAATACCCTTTACCTATTTTGGGGTTCTGGTAGTAAAGGCGTTGTCTTCTTCTGGTACCCCAATAAAACTAGAAATTATACTTAAAAGCCAGGAACTGTGGGTATAGCCCTGCCTCATAGATGTGTCACACTAGGCTAGGCAACCACTCAAATGTTTTGAGACTGAGTGGAAAAAAAAATCTCACAATATACAATCTGAATAACATATCTCTCTCAAACAGAGTGTAGGACAGATTATTTTTTAAATATAAATGCATTTTAAATTCAAGAATTGTCCTGGGAATTTTGCAAATATTAAAATAACATTAATCTGCAAGGGTATGTTTATGAACATATTTCCAGACTACTTAAATCAACAAACTATCATTTACAATCTGGGTGAAGTTGAAAAACATACTTAACTTTTCTTTTTCTCCATCTGTAATATGGAACTAATAATAACACTCATTTGATAAATTGTTTTTAAGATTAATGAGAAATTAATTGTAAGCAAGATCTCCATGTACATAAAAGAAGGCGATAAAGTACATTATCAGATGTTAAGTTTGTTTTTCTTCTTATTATAAAGCATACCATGTTGTTATTTTAAGCTTGATTCTACATAGAGGGAGGCTAAGATACTGCTTCTAATCGGATTGTGAGGGTTTTGGGGGAAAAATTGCTGCCTCCTATAACTAGTGCTAGTGTAATGTGTTGTTTAAGTTTTATAGAAGCATTAGGAAGAAAAAATAATCTAGCTAACAGAGCAGACCTCAGTGAGAGTCATACAGAGGAATAATTTATTTAAAAATAATATTGTTAAGCCAGTCAGAGCAAGATAAGTATCATATACTCTCACTCATATGTGGAATCTAATGAACAAGATAAACTGATGAACAAAATAGATCCAGAGACATAGAAGCATGGAACAGACTGACCAATTTCAGAGGGAAGAGTGGTGAAGGCCTGAGAGGGATGGATGAGGGGAGGAGGGGTCAATGGGAAAAAAACAGACAGACAAAGGGGGCATCTGTAATACTTTCAACAATAAAGAAAAATAATTAAATTGCTGTAAAGAATAAGTAAAAATAATACATGAATAAAATGCTCAGCATAACACCTGGCACAGAGCAAGACCTAATAAATGTGAGGCTATATTACAGAAAAAAAAAAATATTGAGCACTTAAAGTGTGCCATGTCCCATGCAAGATGCTGTGGAATTTTGTATTGACAATTAAGCCATCAGACCTAATAAATGTGAGGCTATATTACAGAAAAAAAAATATTGAGCACTTAAAGTGTGCCATGTTCCATGCAAGATGCTGTGGAATTGTGTATTGACAATTAAGCCATCGCTGTCAGCACACTCAAGAAACATATATTCTCTTCCTAGAGAAAGACAAGAAAACAATTGCGACACAATAGAGTTAGTGCCCTAACATATGGAAATGCAAGGCCTGTAGACTATGAAGTGCCTACTACTTTCAGGGCAGGGGAGGCTGCTCTCTGGGAAAGAGGACGCTGTCTATATAAACCTGTGTTTGCTAGCAAGTTTGCAGGCAGACAAAAGGAATCAGCATGTGCAGAGACAATAGGAAGAAAAAGCAAGGAACTCCTGGAGATTCAACAGGGGTTTGGTGGACAGAATTCAAGAGCTTCAGCAGGAGGCAAGGCTGGAAATACAACCTGAGACTGACTATTAGAGATCTTACATGGGAAACGGTTTGGTCATAATTCTGCCTGAGGATTGCTAGCGAGGGGCAGCCATTTCTAGAAGTCAGAATTTACTTGCTTTAAATTAAAAAAAAGTCAATTACTTTTGAAAGTCAATGTTATATTAGTTTCAGGTGTACAGTATAGTGGTTAGACATTTATGAAACTTATGAAGTGATCCCCCCAATAAGTGTGGTACCCACCTGACACCATACAATATTCTCTATACTGTACCTTACAGCCACATGGCTATTTTGTAACTGCCAATGTGTACTTCTTAATCCATTCTGCTTTGTCACCCATTTCCTCAACTCTCTTTCCATCTGGCCACCATCAATTTATTCGCTGTATCTAATGAGATTGTTTTGGTTTTGTTTGTTTGGTGTGTTTTTTTCATTTTTTTAATTTTGTAACTGCCAATGTGTACTTCTTAATCCATTCTCCTTTGTCACCCATTTTCTCAACTCTCCTTCCATCTGGCCACCATCAATTTATTCTCTGTATCTAATGAGATTGTTTTGGTGTTTTTTTTTTTTCATTTTTTTTCTAATTGAACATATAAGTGAAATCATATGGCATTTGTCTTTCTCAGACTTACTTATTTCACTTACATAGTATTCTAGGTCTACTATGCTGTCAATGATAATTTTTTATTCATTTTTTAAAATTTCATTGATTCTAGAGAGAGACAGGAAGGGAGAGAGAGAGAAACATTGATCTGTTGCTTCTCAAACACATCCCTGAGATAGAACCTGCTACCTGGGTATGTGCCCAGACTGGGAATCAAACCGCGACCCTTTGTTGCACAGTACAATGCTCAAACCAACTGAGCTACACAGCCCAGAGCTACAATTTCTGCTACCTGGGTATGTGCCCAGACTGGGAATCAAACCTGCAACCCTTTGTTGCACAGTACAATGTTCCAACCAACTGAGCTACACAGCCAAGAGCTACAATTGTATTCTCTTTTATGGCCAAGTAATATTCCATTGTATATAAGTACTACTTTTAATGTATCCAATTGTGTATCGATGGACACTTAGGTTGCTTGGTTATTGTAAATAATGCTGCAATCAACATAGAAATACATATATCTTTTCAGATTGGTGTTTTGAATTTCTTCAGATAAATACCCAGTTTCTGACAACAAAGTAGATGGACGAGAACAGAGCCTGGAGTTCTAGAGCAGCAGTTCTCCAAATGTGGTCTGCAGACCAGAAATCTGGTAGAAATGCAAAATTTTAGGCTCCACCCCAGAAATCCTGAATCAGAAACTCTGGTGTGGATCCTGAGTGCTGGAACAAGCATCGTAGATAATTCAATAATTCATGAATAAAACTAAAAAAAAAAGACTGTACCCTTTTATGTAATGATGTTTACTTTGAATTTATATTAGTTCACACAAACACTCCATCCATGCTTTTGTTCCGGCCCTCCGGTCCAGTTTAAGAACCCATTGTGGCCCTCGAGTCAAAAAGTTTGCCCACCCCTGACTAAACAAATCTGCTGCCTTCATTCAGGTAGAGTTATGTGCTGCTTCCTACCAGCAATGACAGTGAAGACAGAGTCCAGAGCTTAAAAAGGGCCACCATTGAGTGATCAGGTGGAGCAGCTGATTAGAGGGAGGTGCTGGGAATGAGTTAGATTGGACAATAAAGTCTATAAAGCCAAGAAAAGGAGATAGGGATCCATGAATGAATGGATAAAAAGGGCATGGTGCATTTATACCATGGGATACTATGCAGCTGTGAAAAAGGATCTCTTACCCTTTGAGGAACAAGCATCGTAGATAATTCAATAATTCAGTCATTTCCTAGCATTTGAGAACTAGGGATCTAAACAAATCTGCTGCCTTCATTCAGGTAGAGTTATGTGCTGCTTCCTACCAGCAATGACAGTGAAGACAGAGTCCAGAGCTTAAAAAGGGCCACCATTGAGTGATCAGGTGTGAGCAGCTGATTAGAGGGAGGTGCTGGGAATGACTTAGGTTGGACAATAAAGTCTATAAAGCCAAGAAAAGGAGATAGGGATCCGTGAATGAATAGATAAAAAAGCCATGGTGCATTTATACCATGGAATACTATGCAGCTGTGAAAAAGAGAAGGATCTCTTACACTCTGAAACAACATGGAGGGACCTGGAGAGTATTATGGCAAGCAAAATAAGCTAGACAGAAAAATACAAGTATCACATGGTCTCACATATATGTGGAATTTAATGAAAAAAAACTGATGAATACAATAGAAACAAAGGCATGGATATATGGAATAGACTGCTGAATCTTAGAGGGAAGGAGCAAGGAGGAGCAGGAAGAGATTAACCAAAGAATGTATATGCATATATGCATAACCCATGGACACAGACAATAGTTCGGTAAAGGCCTGGCATGGGGTGGGAACTGGGTGAAGGGGGGAAATGTGTAATACTCTCAAGAATAAAAATAAAAAAAATAAATTAAAAAAAGAAGATAAGATGGGGGCAATCTTTTGGGCAAACTCAAAAAGGAGTTTTAAAGACCTGCAGCAGTAAAATATCACAATCAGAATCTTGAACATCTGGCAGAAGGAAGCATCTAACGTGACAGCATGGAAGGAAGAGAGAAAAACAGCTTTATTTACAGCCTGGCTTTGATTTAATTTTACCTGCCTCCCTCGTGAGCCTCAACAGCTTGTGTATGTGTCTGCATGGAAATAAGGAGCATGTTTTTTAATAGGAGAGGGTCAGAGCTGGAGAGAAGGTGGTGGGGCTATATTATATTCCTTGAAATTTTGGTCTATAATACATGTGATTTCCATTCTCTTCCCTGAATCATTGCTAGAAAAGAAAACTGAATTCCATCCACCAATTTACACAACCAAGATATCTGTGAAATCAGCCTGAAGCGCTTTGTCTTTGCCTCTTAGGCCCGCGCCAATTCTCAGTTTGACAGTGTTCTTTGCCCAAACAATTTGAACCGATTTTATATATGAAACTTCATGAGACACTTCTTTTTTTTTCTCCAGCTCAAATATATAGCATCCCCTCTATGATCTCAGCCACTAACCTTACAATTTTAGCTCCGTGAGAGTGACTGGCATGGTATGCTCTCTCCCCCAGCTCTGCTTCTATTCCCTGTGAAATCCTGGGCTCAGAAATAGAGGGGAGGGCAGTAAGTTGGGGAGTAGGCAAGAGGAGCAGGAGCAGTGATCGGGGTGAACAACTGGGGGAAACAAGTAGCTATGGAGAAAAGTAACCCTAAGGAAGCAGTGTGTGAAGTGGAGAAAGGGAGGGAAGGACTCAGCACTGCCTCCACCAGGTAGATACCAAAGGTGGGAGCATTTTTATATGGTCAGCTGTAGTCATTATAATAGAGCAGCAGTCTCTTGTTTTCAGTGATCTCTCTTAAGACAAGAACACAAGAGACATTAAAAAAAAAATTGACTCCAGAGAGGAAGGGGAAGGGAGATAGAAACATCAATGATGAGAAAGAATCATTGATCAGCTGCCTCCTGCAAGCCCCCCATTGGGGATCGAGCCCACATCTTGGGCATTGGGAATTGAACTGTGACCTCCGGGTTCACAGGTTGACACTCAACCACTGAGGCACACCAGCCATGTAAGACTTTTTTTTTCTCCTTCACCACTCTAGCCTAAGTGCACACAGTGGACCTTGTCACAAATGAAGCACTCCTTAATAAGTTGACACAATGTCTGAACTGAATCCACCTTCACAGATTCCCAGTTCCATCTCCTTTTAGCATTGGTATCCTACCTAATATCCACATTGATGTGATGTGTGTATCAATTGCTGAGTACTTCTCTGATGACGCACTGCCTCACTTGGAGTGGGAAAGTCTGCCACTACATTTGAAAGCTAGAATCAGACAGATTGTTAATTCTAAAGTATAGGTGTGTAGTGATCTTCAAGTGATTCAAGAAAGAGCAATAAATTTTATAGGATACCAGAGGTCATCACATTTCTCCAAAGGGCTATATAGTAAATATTTTAGTGTTTTCAGTCCATAAATCTCTGTTGCAACTACTCCATTCTGCTATTGTAGCACAAAAACAGCCATAGGTAATACATAAACAAATGGGAATGGCTGTGTCCTAATAGAACTTTATTTAAAACTAGTGACCCAGTGCACGGAATTTGTGCACATTAAAAGGGAATTAATTAGAGGAAATATTTTAATATTGCTATTTGACCTTTCTCTATAGTAGAAGTGTCAGAGATAAAAGAAAATTAGTAAAATGTATATGAAAATCTTCCTCCTGTCAGAGTCTGGGGCATACCATGGAAACCAGAGTCAAGTCCCCGTCCACCCACGTGTGACTTGAAATTGCGTGAAATCCAGACCTGGCCGGCTCCGCCCCTATTGGGCTATATCCAGACCCGGCTGGCCCCATTCCAGTCAAGCCCCACCAGGCGGGGGGCACGGCCTCAGGTCCCCTGCCCTGGCCCATCACCATGCAGTGAAATAAAAGAAAATTAGTAAAATGTATATGAAAATCTTCCTCCTGCCAGAGTCTGGGGCGTGCCATGGAAACCAGAGTGAAGTCCCCGTCCACCCACGTGTGACTCGAAATTGCACGAGATCCAGACCTGGCCAGCCCCACCCCTATTTGGCTATATCCAGACCTGGCTGGCCCCATCCCCGTCAAGTCCCACCAGGTGGGGGGCATGGCCTCAGGTCTCCTGGCCCAGTGCTGGGGTAGGGGGCGCACTTTGAGGTCCCCTGGCCCAGTCCCGGGGGTACATCCTGAGGCCCCCTGTCAAGCCCCACCAGGCGGGGGGCACAGCCTCAGGTCCCCTGCCCCGGCCCACCACCATGCAGCCTCAGGTCCCTGCTGATTGCTCGTTAAGGCTCGTTATGGGAACTCAGCCTCCGCTGTGGGTGCAGCCATCTTGTGTTACGGAATTCCTGCCTCCACTGTGTGCGCAGCCATCTTGTTACAGTGCAGCCATTTGTTATGGTGTGACGGTCAATTTGCATGTTCCCTCTTTATTAGATAGGATAACAAATGTTGGGGCAGATTTTGGCCCGAGAGCTGTACTTTGCCTGCCTCCGGGGATAGACAAAGTCTTACTTGCCTATTTACCTGAGTAGTTATAACACTGTACTGAGATATATGATATATTGTCAAAATATTGATATTCATGGTCTAATTGAATATAGACACAAACAGAAGTCTTTTATTATGAAAACATGAAGTTGAAGGCCAGACTGCCTGCCTTTATATCCAGATTTTCTATTTACTATAGGTCCTTGGCCAGTAATTGTACTTTCTATAAAAGAAAATTAGTAAAATGTATATGAAAATCTTCCTCCTGCCAGAGTCTGGGGCGTGCCATGGAAACCAGAGTGAAGTCCCCGTCCACCCACGTGTGACTCGAAATTGCACGAGATCCAGACCTGGCCAGCCCCACCCCTATTTGGCTATATCCAGACCTGGCTGGCCCCATCCCCGTCAAGTCCCACCAGGTGGGGGGCATGGCCTCAGGTCTCCTGGCCCAGTGCTGGGGTAGGGGGCGCACTTTGAGGTCCCCTGGCCCAGTCCCGGGGGTACATCCTGAGGCCCCCTGTCAAGCCCCACCAGGCGGGGGGCACGGCCTCAGGTCCCCTGCCCTGGCCCATCACCATGCAGTCTCAGGTCCCTGCTGATTGCTCATTAAGGCTGGTTATGGGAACTCAGCCTCCGCTGTGGGCACAGCCATCTTGTGTATTGGGATCCCTGCCTCTGCTGTGTACACAGCCATCTTGTTACAGTGCAGCCATCTTGTTATGGTGTGACGGTATATTTGCATGTTCCCTCTTTATTAGATAGGATAACAGATGTTGGGGCAGATTTTGGCCCAAGAGCTGTACTTTGCCTGCCTCCCGGGATAGACCAAGTCTTTCTTGCCTATTTACCTGAGTAGTTATAACATTGTACTGAGATATATGATATATTGTCAAAATATTGATATCCATGGTCTAATTGAATATAGACACAAACAGAAGTCTTTGATTATGGAAACATGAAGTTGAAGGCCAGTTATGGGAACTCAGCCTCCGCTGTGGGTGCAGCCATCTTGTGTTACGGAATTCCTGCCTCCACTGTGTGCGCAGCCATCTTGTTACAGTGCAGCCATTTGTTATGGTGTGACGGTCAATTTGCATGTTCCCTCTTTATTAGATAGGATAACAAATGTTGGGGCAGATTTTGGCCCGAGAGCTGTACTTTGCCTGCCTCCGGGGATAGACAAAGTCTTACTTGCCTATTTACCTGAGTAGTTATAACACTGTACTGAGATATATGATATATTGTCAAAATATTGATATTCATGGTCTAATTGAATATAGACACAAACAGAAGTCTTTTATTATGAAAACATGAAGTTGAAGGCCAGACTGCCTGCCTTTATATCCAGATTTTCTATTTACTCTAGGTCCTTGGCCAGTAATTGTACTTTCTCTAGCCTCATTTCCTGCCCACAAAATAATGAAATATCATGTACCTATCTTATAAGATTCCTAAGAAAATAATCTATGTGGAACATGATGGTGACTAGAACAGGGGAAGAACTCAGGGGAGGGAGTGCTGGGAAAGGGACTGAAGTTCACCTTGGAGGGATTTGCTCAAGTTCCGACAGCTTTTGACAGCTGATATTCCATACAACCATCAGCATGCTTTTCCATAACGAAACGGTGCTGCTGATATTAGGTGACTGAGCCCTGCAGTTTCAGAGACCAGAGAAATGTTTGCCCTGCTTACTGTCCATGTACCGATTCAGGAGACTCTCTTCCAGAAGTACCATGTGCTGGTCCATGGAGATGCTGATTTAATCACTCAGAACAATGTGCTAGGTCATTGCGCTGTCTTTCCAGCCAGTGATCAGTGTCAGGCCGCACATTGTCTTGCTTTTTTTAACCATCTGTCCTCACACAGGTTAAGGACATATTCCTGTGTTTCAAACACCTTCTGAAAAAAAGTTAATGGAACATGAGCGGGTACAGACAGAACTGCTGACTCACCATACAGCATGCAAACTCCCTGCAGAATTCACTATTTAGTTCCTTTCCAACCTGGTCTTTCAAGACTTCTGACAGATACCCATTTCAGGTTGATTTTTGGAAACAGAGTGATATGTTTCAGCGTGTACATGGCCTTGTCACAAAACATAAAGTGCACATAATCAGATGAAGCGGCTGACTAGTTGCCGCATGCAGTTAACATGCAACATACATGATGCAAGACTAAAATGAAGGAGGAAAGACTTTTTGATAAATGAAAGAAAAGCAGCTTTATTCACATAAGTTCATATTAACGTTTTTATGAAGTATTTTATGGAATCATTGCCGATTAGACTTAGAAGAGATTTGGCTTGAAAATAATTGCAAAGCAGAAACTACTCCAGAAAGCAGGTCACATGCCTCCCATTCTGTACTTTTTCCCAATTACACTCTGCTATCATATAAATCACACACATCTAATACATGTATGTTTTTATTTGCTACAAGAATAATTTCAGACATCATTTCTTCTCCATTAAATTATATGCGCAAAATCTAAATAAATAAGTTGTTCAAGGTCATTTTTATATGTCCAAAGTTGTTTAGTATCTTAAAAATGATACGGCGACTCTAAACATAGTTCTCTTTCTTCATTTCACAATTGAATCATATTCTCTTGGTGCCTTAATGCTCCAAGGCTGAGATACCGCCTGAGGAAGGAGATGAAAAGTTCCTTTAGAAGAAAAGAGGTTACTATTCAGTTGAATTATTTGACTGCTTTTAGGGAGATGATTGTTTGTTTAATGCCACCATATCACAGTAAGATAAAGAATACTACATTTGAAAGCTCCTTAACACCACAGACACTCCATCATATCAGGCCAGAAAAGAATAAAACCCAGTAGGGAACTTGGAGTAGAAAATAATTGCAAAGCAGAAACTACTCCAGAAAGCAGGTCACATGCCTCCCATTCTGTACTTTTTTCCCAATTACACTCTGCTATCATATAAATCACACACATCTAATACATGTATGTTTTTATTTGCTACAAGAATAATTTCAAACATTATTTCTTCTCCATTAAATTATATGTGCAAAATCTAAATAAATAAGTTGTTCAAGGTCATTTTATTTGTCCAAAGTTGTTTAGTATCTTAAAAATAACACGGTGACTCTAAACATTTTTCTTCATTTCACAATTGAATCATGTTCTCTCGGTGCCTTAATGCTCCAAGGCTGAGATACCACCCAAGGAAGGAGATGGAAAGTTCCTTTAGAAGAAAAGAGGTTACTATTCAGTTGAATTATTTGACTGCTTTTAGGGAGATGATTGTTTGTTTAATGCCACCATATCACAGTAAGATAAAGAATACTACATTTGAAAGCTCCTTAACACCACAGACACTCCATCATATCAGGCCAGAAAAGAATAAAACCCAGTAGGGAACTTGGAGTATATGAAAATCCACCCTTTCTAGGTCAGAGATTTGGGGGGAAAGGAATGAGAGAGGCTAACACATATCAGTGGACATACCCACCTTTCCCTAGAGGTGGTGGAAGAGGGGAGAGGAAGATTCAGATGGCTGTGGGAAGTCTGAGACCACTGCAGACCAAAGCACCCAAGTAATAAGCAAAATCCTGCAAATGATTACTCCTAAGGGGGAAAGGGGCAGGGCACAATGCCCTAGATGGGGCATGTCTGCTCAGAGGAGTCTGAGGCCTGGTTCCTGGCTCTTCCTCAGCTGCCTGCAGACTGCTGGGCCCCCGTGTTCAGCTTGCTTTGGTGACTGCCCTACGTGAAGCTCAGCTGGGCCCAGAGGCCAGGTGTCTGTGGGGTAGGAGAGTAAAAAATTCTCCTCTTTTCTCTTTGGGTCTCTGGATACTCTTAAGAATTAAACTGCTATAAGATACATTAACAGGAGAAAAGCGTACAAATTATACTGAATTTTCACATGCACAGGGGATCCTTCTCGAGGAACATAAAGACCCAAAGAAGTGACCAAAGCAGGAAGCTTTTAAACCTTTTAGGCAAAGAAATGATAAATTTGTAAAGAATTGACAAAAAAAGGGGCTTAAGCCAGGGTTAGTAAATGATGGAAATGTAATCAGGATGAGAAGGGTTAGCTTAACAAGGTTTGTTTGTACATATTGCTTAGCCCCCAATTCCCTGTCTCTGGTGATAGGAATGTGTTAAGCCTTCTGGGATGAGGGTGTACCCTTTCACATGGGTTTTTTTTTTCTCCTGCTTTCAGGAAGACAGAAAGAGTGTCCTTCCTACACCTGCTGTTTCTTAAATGCTTTTATTTCAAAGCAATCAATCTAACAAAGTGACATATTTTGGGGAGACATATTCTGAACCCCTCTAGTGGCTTAGATAGCAGGAGCAACTACTTTGACCAACAACTCCTGCAGTGACTTCCAGCATGTCACCTTGCAATGTTACCTCAAAATCACCTTTGGAAGAGGATCCTCAGTTAGTCAATATGCAACAGAGATCCAGAAAATACAGCGCCCACA
>NW_005371455.1:103483-111724 GCF_000412655.1 Myotis brandtii | reverse complement strand
ATAATGTTGTATGCCAATTATACTTCAATAAAATTTTTTGATTATTTAAAAAAGTAAGTAAATAAACTAGAAGGAATGAGATGTTTTACATTGAAAAATGCAAGTTTCTCAGATAGTATATAGGACAATGGCTCACAAGGAAGAGAAGATCAGCTACAGAAAAGAATGAAAGAATGTGGTGGGTTTTAGTGACTCGAAGGAAGCACATGAGCTGGGCATCGCCATTTTGAAAGACTGGAGTTCTACATGGCTTAAGTGGTTCCACATTCTAAGGTAGCTAATTTAGGGAAGGATAAACGGTATAAGACTTAGGATACTATTCCTATGAAATAGATATTGTTAGAGTGCATTTTAAGTAATAAGATTACATATGAGGGAACCGAGTCTCAAAGAAGTGAAACAATGTTATTAGGACTACTTAACAGAGGCCTGACTTATTTGACTTCCTGAAGCAGTTGCAGAACATTTACCATTATACATACCAAGAACCTCTTTGTAGTCTGATTTGTGGGGGTGAGTAATGTGTCCACACCAATCAAAATAATTAAATATATGTGTATTAGACCGATATATCAAAATAAATTGGGTTTTAGATGTTGGCTCAATCTATCTGAGTTAATATAAATGATGATATTTATCACACCATTATACTGTGTCAATTTCTGGAAAGATTTTTCATGTTAAAAATGTGTGGGTTTTTTTAATGCTCAAGAGAATGATAGGGAAAACATGATAGAACCCATCAATCAGGTTTCAAATGGAGCTCTACAACCTCTAGGCTAACATGTCTTACACAGATCTCAGAAGTTGGTTGATATTTTCTTTATGAGAAAGTTTTACAGATACTGGAAAAGGCAACCCAAAGTCAATAAACTTCTCTGCAAACTTTGTGGGAGAAATTGCAAACAGAAAAAAATTGCGAAGCAAAATAAACCTAGTCCAGAAGAGAAAAGTGTAATCTATCACATTTAAAAGGAAGCATTATACTTTAATTTGCAAATTATTTCAATGGAGTGCATTTTAAGTAATAAGATTACATATGAGGGAACTGAGTCTCAAAGAAGTTAAACAATGCTATTAGGACCACTTAACAGAGGCGTGACTTATTGGACTTCCTGAAACAGTTGCAGAACATTTACCATTATACATATCAAGAACCTCTTTGTAGTCTCTGATTTGTGAGGTGAGTAATGTGTCCACACCAATCAAAATAATTAAATATATGTGTATTAGACTGATATATCAAAATAAATTGGGTTTTGGATGTTGGTTCAATCTATCTGAGTTAATATAAATGATGATATTTATCACACCATTATACTGTGTCAATTTCTGGAAAGATTTTTCATGTTAAAAATGTGTGGGTTTTTTTAATGCTCAAGAGAATGATAGGGAAAACATGATAGAACCCATCAATCAGGTTTCAAATGGAGCTCTACAACCTCTAGGCTAACATGTCTTACACAGATCTCAGAAGTTGGTTGATATTTTCTTTATGAGAAAGTTTCACAGATACTGGAAAAGGCAACCCAAGGTCAATAAAATTCTCTGCAAACTTTGTGGGGGAAATTGCAAACAGAAAAAAATGGGGAAGCAAAATACACCTAGTCCAGAAGAGAAAAATGTAATCTATCACATTTAAAAGGGAGCATTATACTTGAATTTACAAATTATTTCAATAACAAAACATTAAGGTCTCTATTAAATTATTCTATTCTATCTCTTTAACCATAGATTTAATATTCCAATTCCAGAAAATACCAATTTGTCTTGCTTCAATAATATTTGCTCTTTTTTATTCTTATTTTTGGAGGTGGTGGGTAATCTCAAGGCTAACAATTTGGAATTTCTGTGTTAATCTATCATGATTTTTGTTTCCTGAACTCTATAGTAATACTATCATATTCTAGATAGAATTTCTAATGCAAGGTCAAATACCCATAAAATTTGCCTTTTCATTTACTTTTTATCTCTTTCACAGAATACTACTGACAATTTACTCTTTGTACTGTACTGATCTTTGAATCAATATTCTACCAGGCATATTGTCCTATCAGCTGGTATTTATCACATACAAGATATTCACAGATAAGCACAAAATCTTCTTTGGAAAACATGTAATTAAATACTATAGAGAGGGAACTTGCTAATCTCATAAAGAGTATCCACATATAGTAATAGGATTATAGCTAATCCTATAATCATTTTGGTTGAAGCAAGGAAAAACAGTCAATTCCATAGATGCAAACAGAAAAGGTCACTATTTCCTCTGATTTGCATATTTTCAAAGATATCAAATTCATTATAATTATAAAATGCTGAATTCTATTACTGACAACTTTTTAGAATTTAAAAAGTGAATTCCCATCAACTGAGGTCTTTTTGAATAATACTTTTTTTTAAAAAAAGTGAATATACATCAACTAGATGATGTATATATAGAACAGACATATTAGGCTCTCCAGGTGGTACCAAAAATGAATATTTAAGGGTAAGAAATAAAAGAATAAGTTATATATTTTATCAAGGAGGAATTAAAAAGGCTGTTTTCCAGGGACAAAATAGTTTACCTACCCTCTAGAATTTTTTTTTAATGCATTTTATTGATTTTTTACAGAGAGGAAAGGAGAGGGATAGAGAGTTAGAAACATCAATGAGAGAGAAACATCGATCAGCTGCCTCCTGCACACCCCCTACTGGAGATGTGCCTGCAACCAAGGTACATGCCCTTGACAGGAATCGAATCTGGGACCCTTCAGTTCGCAGGAGGATGCTCTATCCACTGAGCCAAACCAGTTAGGGCCCTCTAGGATTTTAAGGCATGAATCAAATAAATCCTAATGTTTGAAAATTAAAATTTGAATCAATCAAGCACAATTGTAATGGTGAATTAGAAAAAAATAGGGAAGGTCTGGGAATGTCTTTTTATGGCATAACTCCCCTTCCCCACTAGTTATGTGACCTTAGACAATTTAATTAAGTTATCTGCCTCAGCTTCACCATGGATAAAACTCTACATGTATAAAATATATTTTAATATAAAAAAGAAACAATGTAAATACATCTTTAAAATGGTTTTCAGTTAGTTTTTTTTCCATGACCTTTACATGAGTCATTTTATTACAATTATATAAAATATTAAATTTTGTAGATTGCATGACTTAATTTCCAAAAGAGTTTACATTTGAGATTAGTTCTTAAAACCACTTGGCCCATCACCCACTATTCTGAGTTCTTTTGCTTTTTAGGACTTATTACCCCCACACTCTAAAATTTAAAGTTCACTAGAGCAGGGACATTGTTTTTTGGCTCACTGTTTTTCCTTTTGCACAGACTGATGTACAAAAATATTGTTATTGAGTGACATCTGGCATTCAGAATTCCCTAAAAACCTTTCATTTTAGTCACTCAACATACACAACAATGTATTAAAGTTTTGTTTACAATACATTCCTATGGTGAATCAGCAAATGGTATTGTTATGGCTGTGTTGTTTCCCCTCAAAATTCATATACTGAAGTACTAACCCTTATTCAGTACTTTATATTGCAATTGTTTGGAGACAAGGCTTTAAAGAGGTAATATTTTAAATTAAGATTTTTTTCTAGCAATGACTAATCCCAAAGTGAAATTAAGAAGATAATTCCACTATCAAAAAATAAAATATTTATGTATGACTTCAACAATAAACGTGCACACTGAAGCCCTTGAGGATTTCGCTCGGTGGGCATTGGACTGGGGATTGAAGGGTCCCAGGTTCAATTATGGTCTGAGGCACATGCCCAGGTTGCAGGCTCGATCCCCAATGGGGGGCATGCAGGAAGCAGCCGATCAATGATTCTCTCTTATCATTGATGTTTTTATCTCTGTCTCCCTCTCCCTTCCTCCATAAAATCAATTAAAAAAAAAAAAGTACACACTGAAAAACACCAAACATATTGAAAGAAATTGAATAAATGGAAAAACCTAAATAAATGGAAAAACATCCTGCTTTCATAGATTGAAGGCCTTAATTTTTAGGATGATCCATTTCCTAAAATGACTTACAGATTCAGTGCAATCCTATCACAATCCCTCTACCTTTTGCAGAAATTTATACACTGATCCTAAAATTCATAGGAATATACTAGTGGACCGGTGCATGAATTCGGGCACATTGAAAGGAAATTAATTAGAAGAAACATTTTAATATCACTATTCACCCTTTCTCTATAATAGAAGTGTCAACCAAATTCACGATCAACAATGACAGATGGAAACCCATGCGTGCAATTGGCACCATTGAGAACTTTATATGTATCGCACATGTGAGAGTCAACTTAGCCTTTTATAGATAAAGAACAGACTTGCTTAATTAGACCTGCTTTCTGACTTAGCTAAACTTTTTCCAGCCCAGTGAAGTACCCAACTTCTCTTTCAGGTAATTGTCAGCCACACAACAGTAAATATCAACATGAAGCAGATTATTATTGTAGATCATGCAGGGAGAACAAAGGGTAAAATATTTAACTGCAGCAGTGTTTAACTATATTTTATGCTGTGAGAAAACCTGAAGTCATTTTCAAAGTCCACCATTTCTTACTTATTTTTAGTCAGGTCAAGTTTCTAAACTTTCTAAATCTCTCTTTTCTGGCTAATGAAAAGAAAATAGGATTCCACTGAGTTTCCTATCTACCTACTCCAGGACTTCTGTGAGGATCAAATGAGATGAGATACCGGAAAATTCTTCATAGACATTTGGTTACAGTGTAAAGTGTTTCCACTGGCTATAAAGCAAGTCATGTTCCTTGGCTGAAGAAACTGTAAGGAGGCTAGTCATTGCTAGGGAGAGGAAGCCAGCTGTTGCTATGTGACATCATTACCTGGACTGAGGGAAAGACAGTTAGCATATTAACTAGATATAGATATAGATATAGATATAAATAGATAAAGAATCTAGAAGAGCCAAACCAATCTTGAAAGAACAAAGTTGGAGAACTTACACTTCCCAAGTTCAAAACTTAACAAAAAAGCTACAGTAATCAAAACAGTGTGGTACTGGCATAGTAACCACTGTAAAGACTCATTGAATATAATTGAAAGTCTGAAAATAAACCCATAAGTTTTGTTCAATTTATTTCTGAAAAAGTTGTCCAGACAATTTACTGTTAATTGAATGTTTATGTCTCCCAAAAATGTATACGTTGAAATCTGATCCCCAGTGTGATGGCATTTGGAGGTGTGGCCTTTGGGAGGTGACTAGCTCATGAAGGCAAATACCTCATGAATGGAATTAGTGCCCTTAAAAAGAGTCTCCAGAGAATCCCTTGCCTCTTCTACCATAGAAGTTTACAGGAAGCTGGCTATCCCTAGACACTGAATCTGCTGGCACCTTGATCTTGAATGTCTGAGCCTCCAGCAGTGTAATAAATTTCTGATGTCTATAAGCCACTCAGTCTATGGTTAATTAAAATACACACTCTTTGAATATTCTTTTGGACAGTTTTCCAAGGGTGAAATATCATATACAACCTGACTCCAATAAAGGGGCTTCCTGAAAAGTGAGTGCCCTTCACGTAGTTTTTTGTGGGGAGGGGGGCATGTTAGAGCTAACAGAATGATAAATCTCCTCTCAGATGATGGAAAATAAAAACAATAATTAGGTATGTAACTGTTTCACTTTCTATCATTGGAAACCTAAAGAAGGGAATATAAGGCTAAGTCTATACCAATTTTCAGTTTGACAAATGTGTCTAATATTTCTCTTTCAAATAACTATTGATAATTTTGTCTGATTGTTTTTTTCTCATAAGCTTGAACAGTTTAAGGAAAATGACTGAATTGGCTGTTGGTAGGGTGAAAGATAAAGTATAAATTAGGCAATTTACACGTTCCATGCAACTGTTCTAAACATAGCTGCAACTGAAAAGGTAGAGAAGAATCCAAACATAGTTTGCATGATAATAGACAATGAATGCAATATGCCTTTTTCATGGACAAAATATAGATTTCAATAACTTCCATTTTACTCATCATTATTGATGTATGCCTGGTTTTGCATTATGTACACATATCATGGTTTCTTTATGCAGTCCATCATAAACACAAATTGTGCTTATTTCCAACCATTTCTCACCTATGACCAATGTTAAACTCCCATGGACATACTTATGAATAGATATTTTCACTTGCATATTATGTTCCCTAGTGTAGATTACAAGGGATCCCTGAAAATGACTATGCCAATATCAAAGACAGCACTGATTTGTGGCTCTTTGTACAAGGCCCATTTCTTGACCATTTCCTCAAATAATGAATAATGTATTTATTCCTCACATTTTGCCTGTATTACGGGTCCTTTTTCATTACCTATTCTTGAAGTCATACAGTTCTTGGGTTCTGTAGACATATGATATCTAGTGGTCAGCAATTACTTTCATTTATTTTATTTAATATTGTGAACAAGCCAAGGACAAACCCAATTGGCCAGCAAGACCTACAGACCCATTCTCTCAGATGGTTATAAGTATATGAATTCAAGTGGCCGTTTTGTATCTCTCCCTTGGCCAGCAGGTGTAATGGGATGAGACTAAATATTCCTGGATGAACCCATATTTTTATGATCCATCTGTTCAAGCAGAAAAGAATGAGGCAGGTGGGATTCTTCCTGCTATTATAGGGCCTAGATAGAAGCAAATGGAAACGTTTTTAATAATACTTTGTAATTCACATTAACATTATATTCACACTGTCCTGAAAGCTATAACTTACAAAGGGGAAATTTCAAAACAATCATCTTTTATCATAAATTTAACATATTAATAGTTTTTCTTGAAACTTTACTGACAGTGGGGTTGAGGCCGAAGGACAGAAGCCTAGGTGATGCAGCAGCGGGTCGCACTGCGGTGCCCCAGCCTATTGGCGGCGAGTCGACACAGAAGCTCTATGGAAGGATTGCGTGGATTAAGTGTCAGAGGCTGATGCTGCACGTCTTGTGTTGGTCAGGAAGATATGCTGGATGCCCTGAGAACGTACAACTTTGCTGGCGGGATTCCAGGCCTTGGCCAGCCTCAGGTGGTGCCACCAGAATATTGTGCCCTATAGGAGGCCGTCCTGCAGCAGTGCCCTAGCCCAGCGCATGAACCCCGGCCACAAAAGCTCTCAGCTTTACCTGGCGGAGACCTCGCTCAAAGGAGAAAGGATGCTGGGTTATGCGGAGCAGCCCTGCTATCTCTGGTTTGTCGCAGTCCTGTGAAGGTGGTGGCCTCAATCAGCATGTCCTGTTCCAGAATCCAGACCCAGCCATCCACAAAGACCTCATGCTCCAGCTCAGGAGCAACTGCCTTCCTGCACAAAAGCACTCCGTGCACAGGGACCTAAAGCCAGAGAGCATCCCCACGTAATCAGGGACAGACATTCTTAAGGAGGCAGACTTTGGACTAAGCAAGGTCCCTGGTCTGGGTGCTGGTGACACCTCCCTTCCTAGCCTCCAGGCAAAGAGGACAATGGAGACAACAAAAAATGTGACTGTGAATAAACAGTGGCTGTCCTCAGCCTGTGGCTCAGACTTCTACACGGCCCTCAAGTGTGGAAGGGACACTCCACAGAGGGCATTTTTGCCCTGAGCTTTTCCATCCGGGCAATGATAGAAAGAATCGTTAACTGAGACCAAGGAGGAGCTGGCTGAGATTGTCCCTGTTGGAAAGACACAGTTAGAAAACCCACAGATGGACTTGCATATTCCCCAGAAACGCAGAACTCCCATGCCTGAGGGGACCAAGCAGCTCTTGAAGGATATGTTAGGTGCTAAGCCACAGGACTGGCCTGATGTCTTTGAACCTGAATCTAGAATAGGCCCAGTCACATGTGTAGCTAAAATTCAGGGCAAAGCATCTTGGGTGTATTTAAAGGAGGTGAGTGTACTTTTCGTTTTTCATGTACTTTCACTGTATTGGATTCTTCATCCTGGGCCCAGGAGATGGTCCTGTGGAATTGGGGTAAATGTAAGGTTGAAGAGAATTGAGTGCTTGTTGTCATCCCCCACCCAAATCTCAATGAGGAAATACAATGGGACTATTTCAGTATGAGTTAGAAAGTCTAGAGAAGTCTTCTGAGCAGGGGGTTGACATTTGAGCCAAGTGTCTTTACACTTTATCTCATCATCAATTAATAAATGCTTACTCTAGAAAATGCAACACATGGGAGGGTTGGTGGTTAGTTCATTTGACTTGAAGAAAAATTATGTTATTATAATTATATTAT
>NW_005371455.1:99519-101651 GCF_000412655.1 Myotis brandtii | reverse complement strand
CTCTTGGATTTGGGTGTTAAGAATACATATAGGCATGATATATTAATTTAAAAATCAATTTTGAAAGGCCTTAAGTGGATAAAGCTCTACCTGGCCTCTTGGTGTGAATAACTCCATACCTATAGCTCTCTTAGTTTGTCACCAAAAAGCCAATATCCTGCAAGAGAAATGCTCAAATTGTCAAACTTCATAGACTCTATTCGATTAGCATATATGACAATTCTTATTTGTGAAATGTGCTTATGAGCAAACAGGTTTGATACCTATATGTCCAAAAATATTGCAACCTATATCTCTTACTTGAAATAATTACTCCAACTGCAGAGCAGATCTAGCTTCTCTTCTTTTCTTCTTCTTCTTTTTTAATTTTTTTCAAGTTATAAAACTAAGTCATTAGTTTATTAATATTTTCCCAGTATTATTGAATTGTTTTTACTTTAAATATGTAGGTGGGTACTTTAGGCCAGCAAGAGGCATTAACTCATTCTTTGAAAAGTAATTATAAATATGATGATTTGGGGACTGGACTAATGAACTCAAAGAACCCAACTCAATGCTAGAGAGACAGTAGAAAACTGAGCGATTTGAGTTGAGCAATGACAGAGATCTTTGATTAGAAAGGAATTGGAACCCATACGCACTATGTATTATGGGGTTAAGTGGTGGTAGTGGTGGCTGTGGTGTGTGTGAGACTAGATTATTATATAGCAAACATTCACTGCCTCCCAGTTGACTCCAATGTAAGATGTTTTTTGCTTTGCTTTTGATGTTGCGTTTTAGATAATGGAATATTGAACGAACAAAAGTTCAAAATGTGTGGCTGTGCTTGCTTTTCAGGCTCCTGCATTTGACCATAAGAAGACTGTACTTCAAATGAGGGCTGGTCTGATGAGGAAAAGAGTGACATAAAGCAGCCATGATGCAACATACAGCTCGGAACCTACCACAGCTCTGCTTAAACCAGCTATAGTCAAGCTGACCCACAGACATGTGTGTGAGCAGAATGTTATTGTATATCTCTAAATTTCGTGGAGTTTTTATTTCACAGCATTACTGTGAAAATAGCTAATATGATGTATATGTGTTTATTCTTCATAGCTTTCTTCTAATAGGATTTTCTCTCACTGATTATAGCAGGGATTCTGAGCATGAACTATAAGTAAAATAACCTATGTTCAAATTCTTTCTCCTCCACCTGTTATTTCCTGTGGGACTTTGGACTTTAACCTACATAAGACTTGGAACTCCAAATCAGAAAATAAAATTCTCATAGTGATATTTACCCCCATAGAGTTTCTGTTAATATTAAGTATTACAATGTATGTCAATTGTGAACATAATATCTGAAACATAGGGCAAAATATATAATAGTCATTGTTATCATTTTTAATTGCTTATGGTTAGTACATAAGCATATAGAGTTAAAATATTTATTTAGTTTTCTTCTTCTTCTTTTTTAATTTTTTTCAAGTTATAAGACTAAGTCATTAGTTTATTAATAGTTTCCCAGTATTATTGAATTGTTTTTCCTTTAAATATGTAGGTGCGTACTTTAGGCCAGCAAGAGGCATTAACTCATTCTTTGAAAAGTAATTATAAATATGATGATTTGGGGACTGGACTAATGAACTCAAAGAACCCAACTCAATGCTAGAGAGACAGTAGAAAACTGAGCGATTTGAGTTGAGCAATGACAGAGATCTTTGATTAGAAAGGAATTGGAACCCATACGCACTATGTATTATGGGGTTAAGTGGTGGTAGTGGTGGCTGTGGTGTGTGTGAGACTAGATTATTATATAGCAAACATTCACTGCCTCCCAGTTGACTCCAATGTAAGATGTTTTTTGCTTTGCTTTTGATGTTGGGTTTTAGATAATGGAATATTGAACAAACAAAAGTTCAAAATGTGTAGCTGTGCTTGCTTTTCAGGCTCCTGCATTTCACCATAAGAAGACTGTACTGCAAATGAGGGCTGGTCTGATGAGAAAAAGAGTGACATAAAGCAGCTATGATGCAACATACAGCTTGGAACCTAGCACAGCTCTGCTTAAACCAGCTATAGTCAAGCTGACCCACAGACATGTGTGTGAGCAGAATGTTATTGTATATCTAAATTTCGTGGAGTTTTTA
>NW_005371455.1:91716-99143 GCF_000412655.1 Myotis brandtii | reverse complement strand
TATTTATTTATTTATTTATTATTGATTTTAGGGTGAGAAAAAGGGAGAGTGAGAGAAAAGGAGTGAGAAATATCTTTTTTTAAAGAGAGAGAGAGAGAGAGAGAGAGAAAATGAGTGAGAAATATCTATTTGTTGTTTACTTATTTATGCATTCATTAGTTGATTCTTATATATGTCTTGACTGAGGATCAAACCCACAACCTGAGCATTTCAGGATGATCCTCTAACCAACTGAGCTACCAGGGCCAGAGTAAATTTATTTTTATACAGCACTACACTGGATGTCAAATGTTCTGAACTCTGTGATACATATCCTGAGTAAGCCATTTGTGTGTACCTGTATAAATGAAACAAGTAGCTACTTCAACTGCAAGAATAAATCCCAGAAGTGATTAATACAAGTTAAAGGACCACTTCTAGCAAGTTCAGTTTATTCACATAGCAGCAAACATGTCAGACTCGGTGAGTTTTACTATCATGAACTTTAGACTCCAAGTCCATTTGTGAGTGTAATAAATGACATCACCATATTACAAGCCTAAATGATGAGTTGAAAATGTATTCAAAATATGTGTTTTATTACTGGAAGAGGCAGATCAATACTTAAATATTATTCTTTTTTTAAAAAATGTATCTTTTTTAAAGTTACCTTTATTATTGAAAGTATTACAGTTGTCCCCCCCATTTTCTTCCCATTGACCCCCTCCACCTACACCCACCTATCCCAGGCCTTCACCACACTATTGTTGAGAGTATGACAGATGTCCCCTCTATTTTTCCCCTCTACCTGGTTACTGTCCAGCCCCGGGCCTATTGGTCACTACCCTATTGTTTGTGTCCATGGGCAATGCATATGTGCATATACATTCATTGGTTAATATTTAAATATTCATCATTTGGTATCTTTTAAAACCATTAATTGGATAATAGATAATATTTTGTTCAGTTTTATGGGGTTCTAATGTGAAATTCTTGAAGGAGTTTAAAGGGAACGCAAACATAATTTCACATTAAGAAGTTGAAAATTAATTGAATCCTAGTTCCAAGTACCATTTGACCCTCTTATTGCTAAAAGTTGTTCTAATATTTTATTAACTCATTATTGTAATAGAAATCACAGTAGAAAAGGGGAATTATCAAGCTAGGAAATTATCAGTTATCCTATCTAATAAAAGAGTAATATGCAAATTAACCATTACTCTGTCATGCCGTCACTCCTTCACAAAGATGGCAGTGGCCACTGAGCTGGAGTGAGCAGGAGGCTTGGGTTGCACCTGGCAATGGAGGAAGCCAAGCTACCAGCCTGTCCTGGCCAGTCCTGAGCTCCGCTCAAGGCTACAAAGTTTCGATTATAGAAGATAAATAAATCCCAGATACCTGCTGAAAAAAAGATAAAAAAAAGGAGTGGCTGGGAGCTTGGGTCCCCGGGGGGGCTTGGCCAGCCTGAAAACAGCCCTCAGCCCCTCACCCAGGCTGGCCACACTCCCATGTGGTGATCGGCCCTGCTCTGTGGGTGACAGGGGGGGGCGCCGCAACCTCCCCATCGACCCTGCCTTGAGTGTGACGGGGGCGGTGCCCCAACTCCCCAATCGGCCCTGCTCTGAGCCTGACCAGGGGCTGCACTTAGGAATTGGCCCTGCCCTCTGCCACCCGGGAGCAGGCCTAAGCCAGCAGGTCGTTATTTCCCGTGGGGTCCCAGACTGTGAGAGGGCACAGGCCGGGCTGGGGGCCCCCCCAGCCCCCCGAGTGCACAAATTTTTGTGCACAGGGCCTCTAGTCCTATATAATAAAAGAGTAATATGCAAATTGTCCCTAACAGCAGACTGACTGGGAATAACTGGTCACAGTGACACACACTGACCACCAGGGGGCAAATGCTCAATGCAGGAGCTGCCCCCTGGTGGTCAGTGTGCTCCCACAGGGGGAGCTCTGCTCAGCCACAAGTCAGGCTGACGGCTGCCAGCACAGTGGTGGTGGTGGAAGCCTCTCCTGCCTCTTCAGCAGCACTAAGGATGTCCAACTGCAGCTTAGGCCTGCTCCCCACTGGCTAGTGGACATCCCCCAAGGGCTCCCGGGCTGCCAGAGGGATGTCTGACTGCCAGCTTAGGCCCAATACCCCGGAGAGCAGGCCTAATCCAGCAGGTGGACATCACCTGAGGGGTCCCAGACTGTGAGAGGGCACAGGCTGGGCTGAGGGATTCTCCCCCGAGTGCAGAAATTTTTGTGCACTGGGCTTCTAGTTAGGTATATAAAACATAATAAATAAAACTGTGAGGATATGGAGATTAAAGGGGGTAAGGGTAGTGTGATGATAACATGTCTAAGTAACAGGAATTTTTATTCTTCTTTTGTACACTTTGTCTTTCAGGCTACACAAACAAGTAATACATAAATTAATTCTGAAATAATCAATTTACTCATGAAATTATATAGGCCGCTTTTTTAAAAAACATAGTTAATAAAGAAAGTTTATTTTTGCAACATAAAGTAATAAAAATCCCATCTGTTTGTAATCAATAATTTCATTTATTCTAAAATCATTTTTTAAAGTTTTTATAGCCTTTTTTTTTAAGAGCAGTTTTAGGTTTACAAAATCTTGTGCAGAAAGAACAAAGTTGCTTATATTGCATCTCTGTTCCTCCTCCCAACAGAGTCCCTCCATTGTTATTTTGTATTATATTTGTGATATATTTGCAACAATTGATGGACCAATATTGATATATTATTGTTAACTGAAGAGCATGGTTTTCATTTATGTCCACTATTTGAGCTATAAAATTTTGACAAAGGCTTACTAGTAGCATTGTGTGTCCACCTTTGGAGCATAATATAGAATAGTTTCACTGCCCTAAAAATGCTTTCCTTCACATATTCATCCCAACTCCCTTTGTTCTGAACTCCTGGAAAACAGTGAATTTCAGTGTATCAACAGTTTTGCCTTTTCCAGAATATTATATAGTTGGAATCATATAGTATGTCACTTTCAAGTTGACTTCTTTTACTTAGCATTTAAATTTCCGCCATGATTTTTGAAACTTTATAGTTTATTTCTTCCCAGTTTTTCAAATTATGAATAAAAGTGCTATAAACATTCATTTGTAGATTTTTTGTGTGGATATAAGTTTTAATCTTATTTGGGTACATATCTAAGAGTGTGATTCTGGGATCATATTATAAGCCAATATTCTGTTTTGTAAGAAATTTCCAAACTATCTTGTAAAGTGGGTATATCACTTGGCATTCTAGCCAGCAGTGAATGAGTGTTCCTGACAAAATTTGGTGTTGTCAGTATTTTAGATTTTAACCATCTAATAGTTATGCAATTGTATGTCAGTGATGTTTTAATTTGAGCTTCCTTCATGACATATGATGTTGAACACATCTTATATGATTATATGTCAACTGTGTATTTTCTTTGGTGAGATGACTATTCAAATGTATTGCCTATTGTTTCAACTTTTTTCTTATTGTTCATTATTATAAGCCCTTGTATATTTTGAATACCAGGTGTTAACCAGATATGTGTTTAGAAGTATTATTTCTCTGTTTGTGGCTAGTCTTTTTGCTCTCATAATTGCAGATAGGAAAAATAAAATAACAAAAATAAACCTACAAAACATCTTTTTAAGTCAAATAAAGGGCATATGCAGAAACACGTTAAAATAAATCAAACCTACAGCTGTTTAGTTGAGAATGTCTGGATGCTTTTCTTCTAAGATTAGGAACAAGGTGTGAATGTCAATTCTCACTTCTATTCATTATTTTATAGGAGGTTCTAGCCAGTGCAATAAAGTAAGCAAAGGAAAGACAAGATATCAAATTGGAAAGGAAGAAGCATAAGTGTGTGTAATTTACATTTGATATGATAATACATGTAGAAAAGCTGATGAATTCTGCAAAAGTAAAACAAGACATACAATTCAAGCAAGATTAGCAAGGTTACAAAATAACATTAACATACATATATCAATTGTATCTCCATACTATTATACAAACTTGGAATTAAATTTAAAAACAGTACTACTTATAATAGCAACAAAAATATGAAATACTTAGAGATAAATCTGACATATGTTCAAGATTTGTATAATAAATGATATAAAACATTACTGAGATAACTAAGACCTAAATATATGTTGAGAAATCCCATGTTCATGAATCAGAACAATCAATATTAAGATTTTGTTTTGCCAAATTAACTTATAGCTTCAATACAATCCCAATCAAAATCCTAGTGGGTTTTTATTGCAGAAATTTACCCAGTCAAATCTATAATTTATGTGGAAATGAATTATGTGAATATCTAACACAACTTTATTTCAAAATTTAGTATGAAGTTACAGTAATTCAGATAGTTTGGTAATGGTACAAAAATAGACAGCCAGGCTGGCATGACTCAGTGGGTGAGAGTGGACCTATGAAGCAGGAGGTCACAGTTCAATTCCCGGTCAGGGCACATGCTTGATCCCCAGTGTGCGGCATGCAGGAGGCAGCAGATCAATTATTCTCTCGCATTACTGATGTTTCTATCTCTCTCTTCCTCTTCCTTCCCCTTTGAAGTCAATAAAAATATTTTTTAAAAATAAATTAATTAAAATAGACAAAAATATCAATGAAACTGAGTAGAGATTACTGAAATAGGTTTATACTTATGAGGACAATTGACTTTCAACAAAGGTACTATGCCAATTCAGAGAAGAAAGGACAATTTTCAACAAATGGTGCTGAGACAATTGGACAATCATATTAAAAAATTATTTTCACTATATACCTCATGCTATATACAAAGCTCAACTTAAAATGTATTATAAAACAACTATGAAACCTAAGTCTATAAAACTATTAGACAACATAATATGAGAAAATATTTTGTGACCAAGGGTTAACCAAAAGTTTTTTAGACATATACCAAAAGTATAATCTGTATTTAAAATTTCATATTTGCTTTTATCATATTAAAAATTTTAAATATTTTTCTTTTCAAAATAAATTGTTGAGATAATGGAAATACAGGTCATAACCTAGGAAAATATATTTGCCAATTGTTTTTCTGATAAAGGAATTATATCCATCATATATAAACCAGTTATAAGAAAACTATGAAATAATTTGGATGTTTCTTAAAAAGTTAAACATATATTTTTGACCAGCCATTTTACTTCTATAAAATTTATCTAAGAGAAATTAAAGCATATGTCCCTACCAAAAAGTGGACTTGTGTTCATACCAGTTTTACCTACAATCATCAAAAAAGTGGAAAGATCCCAAATGTCCATCAGCAGATGAATAGATAAATATATAATAATAAAAGGGTAATATGCTAATTAGACTGAACATCCTTCCGGACTTCATTCCAGATGTCCTTCTGGACGAAGCCAGGGCTAGAGGGAAGCTCCTGTCCTAGGTGCCTGAGGGCAGCAAGAGGGAAACCAGCCCGGGTTCCGGGTGCGGAGGGAAGCCAGTGCCAGCAGCCGGGGGAAGAAAGGCCTGCTCTTGCACAAATTTTGTGTCAGGCCTCTAGTAATGTTATAAAATGCTACTCTTTGGTAAGAAGGTGTACTGATATTTGCAACAACATAGATGAATCTAAAAATTATTAGACAAAAACAAACAAACAGATAAAAAAGAAGGTAAACTGTTCATAATGTCATTTATATAAAATCTTAAAAAAATAAAATAGTCTATTTAACAGAAAAGAGATCAATGGTTTCTTGGAGAGATTATGGGATGGGTGGTAAGAGGGAGAGATTGCAAAGGAACATGAGGAGACTTTTAGTGTGATTGATGTGCTCATGTCCTTCACTGTAGTGAGGATTTCATAGGTATATACATATTGCAAAACTTATAGATTCTACAGCTCAAATATAGTTAACATACTAAATCTCAATTATACCTGAATAGTTTTTTTTAAGGTGAATCTTTTCTACTCTAAAAAGGTAAGAATAAAAATTGTTTATCTAGATTTACATATCTGCATACTATTTCTTTTTACTTTATTTTTTAATTTTTATTTTTAATCCTCACCCCAGAATATTTTTCCATTGATTTTCAGATAGAGTGGAAGAGAGAGGAAAAGACAGTCAGAAATATCGATGTGAGAGAAGCACATCGATTGGTTGCCTCCTGCATGCACCCCAACCAAGGCCTAGGTCTGGAAGTAGCATGCAACCGAGGTATATGCCCTTGATCAGAATCGAACCCGGGATCCTTGGGTCTACAGTCCTACTCTCTATCCACTGAGCCAAACTGGCTAGGGCTCTGTGTACTATTTTAGATTACATTTGTTTTTGCACACTTTACAGATTCACTACCTTAATTCTATAACATCCCTTGGAGATAGCTTTGGAGGCTGGAGGTGAACATAATTATCCTTATCTTATTTATTTAAAAATAAATAAATAAGAAACAAGTTCTGAGGTATGTAGAGAAATACATGGAATCACAAAACAGGCCTATGGCAGGGAGGGTAACTATAATAAGCTAAATGTTTATGTGGGAAGATTAACACTCAATTTGTTTGGGTCAGATTAGAACATATGGACTGATGTAAATCTTTGCCAGCTCCATCACTCACTTGGGGCATCTGCCACTGACCATCGGTGGACACTAATTCAGATCATATGGCTCATCTGTCATTTTAGAATGACAGTCCAAATTTGTCACTTATGAAGGTTTCTGGTCTGGCAGGCTCACATGAAAGTCTTGGGTTGGAGTATGTTGGTGGCCAAGAGATAAAATAATGAATGGAAACATGTATATACAGAGAAAAATTTAATACCAAGTGATTTCTGCACAAAATGAAAATGGTTTCTCCACCCAACTCGGGTCCATAGGGACTCTGACTCCAAATCCTGACATAATTTGTTAATCTAAGCTGGTAGCAGTTGAATAGGGATAGAAAGAAAGAATGATTGAAATCTGGCACAACTTCTAATCAAATAAACCTCACTTGAATTTCTTTTCTACATCAGTAATTTAGCTTTTCAGAATTTAGATTTTTAATAGATTTTTACTTGGAATAGGAATAGATTATCGAGGAGACTCAGAGCAGGAAAATAAAAAAGGTGAGGATGCTGACCAAGTTCAGCTTCAATTAGAAATTTGTTCTGAACACACACACGCCAGGTTAGTATTAGACGTCCCTACTCTCTAACCACCAATAATCTTGCAGTAGTGGATACATGACCCAAACTGAGGAAAGGATGCATATCTTTTCCTAACTCCATGTGACTGTATTGTCCTGGCCTCTGAGCTGCTGTGTCAGCAACACAAAGCTAGCCGTAGGTTTATATTTTAGGAGGTGAGAATAGACCCTTTCAAGGACCCATTTGGTAGTCTGAGACCAACAAATGTAGCATGTGAGCATGTGCGCTCTCACTCTTCCACCAGTTCTCTCTCCTCTCTCTCTCTCTCTCTCTCTCTCTCTC
>NW_005371455.1:76182-90288 GCF_000412655.1 Myotis brandtii | reverse complement strand
GGGATAATATTTGGTTAATAGCATTATATAAATTTAATTTATACAACTTCATAATATGACGTTTGTATACCCTACTCACCATCAGATGCCTAGTCTCATTCCATCACCATGTATTTGATCCCCTTGACCCTCTTCATCTTTCTGTATCCCCCTCCTCCTCTGGTAACCATCGTTCTGTTGTCTGCATTTATGACTTTGTTTTGTTTGTTCACTTGGCTTGTTCCTTTTTGTTTATACCGCATATAAGTGAAATCAAAGTGCTTGGTCCTTTTCCATCTAACTTATTTCACTTAGCAAAATGCTCTCAAGATCCATTCATGTTGTTGTAAACTGCAATACTTCTATGTTTTTTATCCCACAGCAGAAGATGAGATTCTTCAAGTATCCTGTAGATCTTTTGATTTGTACCCCATAATCAGATGCACTGAAGAAAACAACTTGCGAGTTGTTTGTCTAATGGGTGGATGGGACTTGAGGACAGAAGGTGCGCCTCTAATTTGAAACGGTTGGTCCTTTTCCTCAGTGTGCAGTCTCTCCTACTCAGTTTGGTCCTGCACTGAAACTTGAGTGGGCTCTTGTCTATGAGGGCCCTGAGGCAGCCTGTGTAAGCTAAGGAGGATGTTCACCATTGCAGGAGGCTTACCTAACTGCCCTTCCAGAGGGAATTCTGTAGCCCCAGAAAGGATTTGACAAACACATGATTGAATAATTAACTACATATAAGTCAGAGATGTGGGGCAGTACAAAGATCATTTGTGATAAAGAAATAGGTCTGTGCCAAGAACTGATTGTGAATTTTAGTAAATGTTGTATAATCTATTCAGGTCAATATGAGCTCTTCTTTTGAAACAGCAAAGTCGTAACTGAAATATTGTTGAGTTTTTCTGTTAAGTCAGGCCGCCAGTAGTCAGCACAATTTATCATTGGGACCATCAGAAATAACTACGGCCATGTGTATGCCTCCCTAACCTTCGCAAATAGATCCCATCATTACTAAGGGGAAATGTTATTAGGGATTTTATTGAAAATCTGACTCATCTGCTTTATCCTGCAATGAAGAAGTCTGTACTATTGTTCAGCAACATGGTATCACAATATTTTTTTCTTTATCTTATGCAAACAAACATCCACATGATTGTTTCAACCATATTCCATTCTAATCCAGATATTCTGGTGGGACCTTCATAGACTCATGACTGTCACAGCAAATGCTACCACCTGGAAGAGAGTCTCCCGGCTTTTAGTACAGCATCTCAATGAAGATTTGTTGTCCTATAAACAAGTAGTTAATTCTCTGCAAAGAAACCCCTTGACATTGTAGAGGTTGTTATTTATATTTAAAGCGATAGACCATATCTACTTCCTTCTTTACCACATACAAAAACCAATTTGTTCCATTTACCAGACCCAGATAGTCTTCTTATATTTTCTGTGTGGATCATAAAGTGGGTAATCTGGGGTGACATAGTGCTTTCCAGAACTTCAGCCACATATCATACCGGAGGTACAGGACAATTTCAAATTGTATTTGCTTTACTGCCTCCCTGTCTAGAATCTGGACTTAAAATATCTCTTACTGCCTGAGCTAAAGATGACTGCTCCAGTAATTCCCAGCACAATCATAAATAGATGAGGTTTGATGAGGTCACTTATGTCATGCTTTGTTATCCCTATGATGAGCACAGGTTCCCCCACAATCCAAAATAGAGTGTTTCTAGGAAACCTTTCATAAGCTGAAATGGTACAATATGAAGGAGCAGTTGCCATTAATTTCCATGGAAAAAGTTTCTGAGCTTTCCCAGACCCCAAATTCAATATACCTGCAATGTCTTTTTTCCCCATTCACCAACAAAACATTTAATTACATCCAGGTTTATGCTAAGCATAACACCCTTCTGTGTAGATGCTCTCTTAGTCTTTTCTGATACTTTAGAGCACATCTTGCTAACAGATGCACAAAGTAAATTGACATAAAGCCCAGATGCTCACAGACACGGTTCAAAGCTCAGGTGCTTGATGCTATGATGAAATTTATTTATATTTATTTTTTAATGTAGTTCCTGGGGAAAGAGCTTGGCTGGGTCACTCCCCCTTCCCTGGGGTGGACTGCCTGTACAAAGGCTTGCTGCAAAAAAAAAAATGTTTACCACTATATTCACAGTTTTCCTTTTTTTGTAAAAGCAAAATTTCCCTTCAGATTTTGTTGTTGCTGTTGTTAGTAAAGGTAGATACTAATGTAATCTTTCGTAAAAGCAAAGTGGTATAAGGCAAACTTTTGAAAAGCAGAGAATACTTCTATTGGGGTATTTATGGGCCTTTGTGTCATTGTTAGAACTCTCTAGTGCTGAAGAATTTTCAATAATTTAACTATACAATTAAGTCCATCTGCTCCTTCTCTAAAGGTTCAAGAAATCTATATTAGGTTTTATCTTCTTCACAAGTTCTTCTGGTATGTTTTATAGCATTCTCTGTACTCTGGTATGCTCATTCATAGAGTTCCTAACACATGTCAGATACAAGACATAGAACAATGGCAAGATAAAGAAGATCACTGCCATCATGAGACTTCTATTCCATCTTATCATATATATCTATATAACTAGAGGTCCGATGCATGAAATTTGTGCAAGAGTAGGCCTTCTTTCCCCGCTGGCTGCTGGCACTGGCTTCCCTCTGGCACTCGGGACCCGGGCTTTCCTCGCAGCCCCAGCTTCTTCTGGAAGGTTGTCCAGAATGACATCTGGTCTAATTAGCATATCACGCTTTTATTATTATAGATGTAATACCCAAGGATACTGTAATTTTTCAGAAAAACAGCTAAAATACATAGGGCTGACCAAGATATGAGCTAGTAGACCATATGACCCACATTTTATGTGTCAGTACAGTGGGCAAGCAGCAGTGGAAACATTAGACATTCACAAGAGTCAGAACTGAGACCATTTAGTACATGCAGAATTATGACATTTATTTATTTTTATTTTTTATTTTTAATGTATGTTTATTGATTTCAGAGGACGGGAAAGGGAGAGAGAGATAGAAACATCAATGATGAAAGAATCACTGATCAGCTGCCTCCTGCCCCTACTGGGATTGAGCCTGCAAACTGGCTTGTGCTCTTGACCGGAATCGAACCCAGGACTCTTCAGTTCGCAGTCTGATACTCTATCCACTGAGCAAAACCAGCAAGGGCCAGAATTATGAAATTTAGAGGTGAGTCAGAATAATTAATCACTGATTATACATCCATTAACTTATTTAGTCATTTAATAATAAATTAGTATATTTATTAAAAGTGATATATCAGAAACTCTTTTAGGAGCAAAATTATTTTTGAAATATTGTTTTCTGTTGACACTAAGAGAGATAAAAAGTAGGAAAACCAGTGACTTTCATAATTTGTGATAAGCACAACGTGAATGGAAAAGAACAACCCAGATGAAGCCTTCAGATCTTCCCTCAAAATGCAGAGTGAACTTAAGGGATAAAATATCTTTTTGCAGGAAGAAAGTTCTAGTCAGAAACAGTGGGGTATGGAAATCCACAATTCAAATATAGGTATCAGAGATCAGAGGCAAGCAAAAGACCCAGGAATAAATGGGAGAAGAACTAAAGAAAGTAATTCACATCTCACATATGAAATGAAGCATGACACAGCTCAGACACATTTGACTAAATGTTTGGCACTATCTTAGTTAAGTTTGCTTGTTTGACATTTCAAAGTCTTCCCTCAAAATTTGACAGTTAAAGTGGATTCATTCTTTCACTGATTGTTAAAAACATTAGGGAGAGTGATAGACTGTTTGATATTGAACTTTTATTCTTCTGTTGATGCTTTGAATGCTTGTGTGAGTTCTGGCCCTCTAAGAAATAGATGCCAGGTGGGATAAATGTGTAAGTGATGTAGTGGGGAAAGACCTGGGATGGACAAAGGGGAGGCAGCAAAATAGCCTTTGGACCATGATTCAGGTCTGATGCTTGTAAAAGAAGAGCAGGAAGAGGGATTGAGTCAGAAGATCTAAGACTGCTGTTCAGTTCTCAGAAAGGTTTAATTAGGCCAGAGGGGAGTCTCTGAGTTACAGATGTCCATTATAGCAGTTCTGTTCTGTAGGACTGGTCCAGCAATAGTGCTCCCACTGTGTCTGGTTTTGCCTGGGGGCAGCTAGGAAAAGCATAGGTCTTGATGGCGACACAAAGGAGGATCAAGAGTGTGGCAGCTGGGTTGTCAATCCAGGGTGCTCCCCTCAGCAGGTGATCTGAGTCCTGAATTTTTATCTCTGCCACAGAGACTGTGGGCACAGTACATTAACTCTTGAAAAATCAGTTTGATAGTGGGGGCAATTTAAATAATAGCACTGCCCTGGCCAGTATGGCTCAGTTGGTTCAAAGGTTGTCCCATGCACCAAAGGTCATGGGTCCAATTCTTGGTCAGTTTCAGGTCGATCCTTGGTTGGGGCACACATTGGAGGCAACTTATCCATCTCTCTCTCTCTCTCTCTCTCTCTCTCTCTCTCTCTCAAAATCCAAACACACAGAAAAAGATAATAGCACGGCCATCCTTCTGGGACTGTAGTAAGGATCACTGAATTAATGCCCATAGTATAGTACCTGACATAGGAATCAACGAGAATATTCTAATCTCCAAAACACTGTTTGCCTTTTTAAAAATCTTCACAGTTTTTATTTGCCATGATATCTAACGAAACACTAGAATTATGGAATTTATATAATAAATGCTCAATGAATAAATTATCAGCATCTACCAGCCTGTAGCCATGAAGACCACACACATAAGCAAACCAAATTGAGTTTATTATTTGCTTCCAAAAGGAAGACCGTACCTCCTGAGGAGCTGAGAGCTGTCTCACTTAGAGGGTGTGAAGAGGGATTATTTATAAAATTTGGGCCAATATTAGGTAAATTTGAGAAAGATCCAAGAAGCAGGTCTTTTCTCTGGTTTGGGTGCCGTCAGAAAGTGAGGGTAATTCTGGGATTGGGCACATCAATCGTTTTTATCTGGGCACACTAGGAACCAAGTAGAGCTAAGACCGTAATTGCTAAAGAACCAGCAGTCTATTGTCATCTTAGCTGGGAGAGGGCAATGTTTGCTCATGTTGTGGTTAGTACAGTGCTTGTTTCAGGCTGGGCTCACACATAATGAGTTGTTCTGCTTTGTCTTGTCCCAACACAGCACAGAAGTACCTTGTCTGATGTTGGTGTCCTGTGAGTTGTTTCTGTTGAGTGGTGAGAACCACAGCCTAGCTCTCGGGCCAGGGCCGCTACCAGCTAGCAGCTCTGTGAGTTGGTCAAATTAGGAGGAAACACAATCCACACCTAGAGAACTAATATTAAGGAGAGTCCTAAGTCAACCACATGGACCAAAACAGGAAATACAAACACAGCTTAGGGAACCTCCAGATGCCCAGGCGAATTGTGATTTAATAATAAACTCAGTGTTTTCAAACTGCTTTAGTTTTGTATATAATTAAGAGTACATTTTCTGGGATGTATTTCTAGATCTTTTTAATCAACTAATACTATGTTTAGTAACTGAGTTGTCAAAAGACATACTAATTCTGTGTATGTAATCAAAATCAGACTTTCAGGATGAAGATAAATCTGATCCTCAAAATATCCAAACATATATTCAACCAATTTTTTCTGGATATATATGACATCTGCTTTTTCAAACTTTGGGAAATAGGAAAAACATATCTACATGACAGATAAAATATCAGTTTCTCATTTTAGTTACTGGGTCTACATCTGTATTAAAGTCACAGTTCTCCATAGAATTATAATATCTTTCATAATGTGCTTTTGAAAAATTTAATGTAAATCAGCTTTCAACAAGTTAGGGCAGTTTTTCTACCTTTGTTTGGCCTCTAAAACAATACAAGATAAATAAATCACTTGATAGTGCTTGAATTTATAACCATTTGGCAGCTTATTCAAAATGCAATCTGTGACCATTATATTGTTTTTCTAAATCCATTCACACCCTTCAAAATGTCACAACTAATCACATTGCATCTCCAGACTCCAGAGAAAAGAAACTTCATACCAGATCTATTTCTTCAGTCACAAGGCTCTGTACAGTCAAGCATATAATCAGCCTTTTGTTACATTCTTTGAAAATTTTCAAACCAAAACAAAAGAATAATCCAGACAAATAAGAGATCTTTAAGAAGAATGATGTTTCTGTTCAACTACATTATCACACTCTACATGTTCTTTCAACCTTACACCTTCCCTTTCTTTAGCTAAATGTCTGAAATTAACACACATCCATTTTTAATTGTTCTCAGTGGCACCTCTTTATCTATTGGATTAAGTCTGACAATACTTGCCCAGTTTATGGAGAAAACGGCAAGTATAATGGACAGATGACTTCAGCAGAGACAGTGTGCATAAATATTCGGCCATCTTCCAAATGAAGTTCAAAAGAATAAACATTAAGTAGTGATGCTTATAGTGTTAATGTTTGAATTCTTGGAGTACTTAATTCAATAGGATCTTATGAATTCAAAAAATATTTATACCTTAAAAATCTTAAGATTGAATAAAATTCCACTAACACCAAATTCTTTATTTACAACCTTTTAACTACGAATTATACTAATTGTGACTCCAGTTTAATTAAGTCATTAGATGACTATGAGAGACTCTGGCGTAGGCCTTTAAAGAAGACATCCAGATCACTCCTATTCTGTTCATTGCTATACTCTGTCCCCACTTAAACCAGGAGCTATTAAAGTGTCCCTCTTTCATTTCCCCTATCTATAGACAGCATGCATGTAAGTGTTTCAATAGCAGGGAAGCTACAATTTTATCTCAAATCTAGTTCATCAAAGAGTCCACACACATAAAAGATCTTGCTAAATGCCTGAGATAAGAAATATCAAATTGAATTGGGAAAACATGTTGATGAAAACAATCTACTTATTCTTGAGCATTGATTATGTATGGGGAAGAAAGAAAATAGGAAGTTTAAAAAGATAATCTGTGCCCTTCAGAAATGTAAAATCCATTAAGGGAGAGATTCAAATGTATACCCAAGGTCATAGGACATTTAAACAGGGAGAAACACATTACTATGGAGATGCAAAGAAGAGAGTCGTCACATTGAGCAGGGATACTGGGAATGCTTTCAGTGGAAGACACTATTTGAGATGAACTTTGAAGGATGGATAGAATTTTGATATGTGGGCAGAAGTGATAGGTAACAGTCCAGATGAGTGGAGGAGCCTGAGCCAAAAAGTGAAGATGGAGGGTGTTAAATGTTGAGGGAAAAGGGTGTTTCAAGTAATTTGTGCAGAAGGAGGACAACTTTGAGTAGGAAAATAAAGAGGAAGATAGGAAGTAAGGCAAGCAGCTAAGAGAACATTACATTTATTCTTTTTTTAAAATATATTTTATTGATTTTTTACAGAGAGGAAGGGAGAGGGATAGAGAGTTAGAAACATCAATGAGAGAGAAACATCAATCAGCTGCCTCCTGCACACCCCTTCCTGGGGATGTGCCCGCAACCAAGGTACGTGCCCTTGACTGGAATTGAACCTGGGACCCTTCAGTCCACAGGCTGACGTTCTATCCACTGAGCCAAACCGGTTAGGGCTACATTTATTCTTGTAGGAAATAGTAAAAACCAGAAACCAGGATAGACATCCTGGAAGAAGAAAGAGGGGGGAGCTAAGAAAGAGCTACAGTGATTGACTCTACACAACTTGATAACTGACCAATGTGGGCAAATTGAAAATAAAGGGAAAAAGATGTGCTTTTTCACTCTAGGCTTTTGAGTCATGTTCTTCCAAAATGACTGGAAGGACTCTGATATATAGATCACCATACGAAAAGTGGTGAGTCCGCTATGCACAAGGGTATCAAGTACATCAAGTATTGTGAGAAAAAATAATGAGTAGTTTGGCCAGTGGTGCATTTGAGTGTGAAAGGCAGTCATCAGCAGCAGCATTTTCATCATAACCTAAATTAATGCCATACATTGTTATTGATGAGTCTTACCTGTCTGGTATTTCACTAGGATCTCAGATATACATATATAAACGAATAAAAAGCCATAATGCCTGGCCTTACAAAACTTTCAATGTATCAAGGAACCATGACTAGCTAAAGAAATTAATATCAAAGTAAAAAATCATGACCAAGACAGTACCCTGCATTATTTATATTAAATAGCACTTTAGGTTTTTCAGAACTCTTTTGTATATAGTATCGCATTTAATGTTATTAAAGCCAGGTAGAAAGCAGCAATTGCCAATCCAGTTTGTTCTGTGGAGGGTAGTTCTGCCAAGGGAATGAGCTATTATAGTCTAGTATAGTTCTATGATTTGAGTCAAGGTGGTGTGATCTTTGGAAGATCGGTCAGATTTCCAAATGTCTATTTAACCAATAAAATGTTATAGTATACATTGGCTTAATAAAAGCTGGGAAAGGCATTACAGGATAAGAGAGGATAAATAGTGGTAACTAAGCAAATGTTCTAATACAGGGGCTGGCAAGCTAAGAATGAAATTTAAGTGATTGAAAAAAAAAATTTAAAGAATAATACTTTGTGCCACATTGAACCTGTGCAAAACTTAAATGTCAATGTCTATATATAAAATTTTATCAGAATATTATCATACTCACAAGTTTATGTATCGTCTGTGATGGCTTTCACATTACAATGACAGGGTTGAGTAGAGATAAAAGACATTATGTGTCCTGAAAAAGTTTAAAATATTATCTGGCTCTTTAAAGAAGAAGTTTGGCAGCATGGTCTCAGGCAAAAAATTGATGACAACATTTTGTCAGTGATTTTTCATGGCCTCACGCATTGGTGAGGAAGAAGTCCTTAAAAGTTCCATGTCAGAAATGGGTGATCCCCTGTCTTCCACACACATATGAGTCTCTATGGCAGAAGGGAGCTGAGAGAAGGTGCTGAGAAGGTAGAGATGAAAGAGAGCAGGGCCCTGGGGAAATGGAAGAAGTCTCCTGATCTGGCCTCTTGGCTGGAGGCTTGGGGACTCTGAGAGAAAACTTCGATGGCTCTGAAAAGTAAGCAAATTTTCTTGCTGATGACTAGATTTTGTTGGGCACTAAAACTATGGGAAGCCTCAATACATAAATCTGTCTTAAAAACAAAGCATAACGCATGGACACAAACAATAGAGTGGTAAAGGCCTGGGGTATAGGGCAGGGGTGGGCTAGAAGGGGTCAATGGGAGAAAAAAAGGGGAAATATCTAATACTTTCAACAATAAAGATATTTTAAAAATAAAATAACAATGAGGTATCACCTCACACCTGTCAGAATGACTACCGTCAACAAATGACAAGTGCTGGCGAGGTTGTGGAAAAAAGGGAACCCCAGTGCACTGCTGGTGGGAATGCAGACTGGTGCAGCCACCGTGGAGAACAGTATGGGGTTTTTCTCAAAAAATTAAATATGGAGCTGCCATTTGACCCAGTGATCCCACTTCTAGGAATATATCTTAAGGAACCCAAAACACCAATCAGAAAGAATAGATGCACCCCTATGTTTATAGTAGTGCCATTTACAATAGTTAATATTTGTACTCACTCAAGTGGAATCTAATGAAAAAAATAAACTGTTGAACAAAATAGACCCAGAGACATACAAGCATGGAACAGACTGTCAAATTGCAGAGGGAAAGCAGGCATGGGTGAAAAGAGTTCAACCAAAGAACTTGTATGCATATATGCATAACCCATGGACACAGACAATAGAGTGGTGAAGGCTGGGTGGGCGGTGGGAGAGGGTTATAAGGGGTCAATGGGAGAAAAAAGGGGACATATGTAATACTTTCAAAAATAAAGATGAAAAAAAAACAACAACAAACAAACAAAAAAGCAGATCCCTGAGAGTATTTTAGTAATTTTTAACGTGTTAGGATCGGGTGAGCCTCACATAAACCAAACTATCAGTAAACCAAAAATAAATAAATAAATGTTCATAAAAGTTTATAAGGAGTATAAGGGGTCAATGGGAGAAAAAAGGGGACATATGTAATACTTTCAAAAATAAAGATGAAAAAAAAACAACAACAAACAAACAAAAAAGCAGATCCCTGAGAGTATTTTAGTAATTTTTAACGTGTTAGGATCGGGTGAGCCTCACATAAACCAAACTATCAGTAAACCAAAATAAATAAATAAATAAATGTTCATAAAAGTTTATAAGGATGGACTGTTTTTGAAAGGCCAAGGGCTACACCCTCCATCTTGCCCCGAATCCTCCATTTTTGGGCAGCAGCCATGTGCTCAGCAAGGAGCTTCTTCCCGAAAGCCCAAGCCTCTGCTAGCCACACCTAGGATTTCTTTAAACTAACCAATGATAATCAAGGGAAGTGGGCGCCATAGACACAACCACATCCTGTGTAACAAGACACCGACTTGCGCCTGGCCAATCGGCAGGTCCCACAGTCCTCTCTCCTCCCCTTACTATAAAACCCCTTTCCCCACAGAGCTGGCTCGCTCTCTGCCTCTTGCCTCTGCGTCGGCGAGTGTGGTAGATGGGGAGCCCGAGCTAGCTCGAATAAAGACTCTAATGCTTTTGCATCAGACTCAGCTGGCTCCCTGGTGTGGTTTCTTGGGGATCCTGAAATCTGGGCATAACAGTTTTATTTAGAAATAACTTTGATAACAAAAATATTTATCATTAAAATTCTGAAAAATCAGGTTAATGAAAATAATAATAGATAGCATTTGTTGAGTGCTTACTATGTCAAAAACTATACTATTTTCTTAATTTTCACAGCAAACTGATGAACTAGGCACTTCTAGCATGTCTCTTTTTTAAGGTGTTTTGAAAATTACTTACAAGGTCTCCCTTTGTTAATGTACAGTTCTAGGAGCTCTGATAAATATATAGTTATGTAATAACACTTCCCTTAACAATCTTATTATTCCCAAAAGTTTCCTTATAATCTTTTGAAGTCAATACCCTCTTCTCACCCACAGCTCATGATAACTGCTGATTCATACTGTGTCTTCATGCTTTTGCCTTTCCATATTACCATACAAATGGAATTATATAATATATAACCTTTTATTTCTGGCTTTTTTCACTTTACATAATGCATTTGAGATCCATCCATGCTGCTGCAAATATCCATGTGTGTAAGATTAATTCATTTCTTTTTATTTTTGAAAGGTGTTACACTGTATGGGTGTAACATAGCTTATCTATTTATAAGTTAGTGGACAGTTGGGTTGTATTTTTTTTTCTGATTGCAAATAAAGTCACACTAGGTGCTTGTGTCAGATGTTTTTTGTATGGATATATACTTATTGAGACATGTTTTCATTTCTCTTGGGAAGTATTACCTACAAATGAGACTGCTGGGTTGAAAAGCTTACACTTCATTTAAGAATGAGGGACTGAGCAATTATCAGGTTAAGTAACTGACCAAGGTTCACAATTTGTAGAGCTCAGATTATACTAAAGCAATCTAATCTCAGATTCCATGGTGTTAACCACCACCTCAACATGTTTAATGTAAATATATCATTGTAAGAAATTATTAGCATAAATAAGATATCTGCTTTGCTTTTCTCAATTTATTACTTCTTTTTCTCTTTTTTAAATATACTAGAGGCCTGGTGCATGAAATTCATGCATGGAGGGGGGGTCCCTCAGCACGGCCTGCACCCTCTCCATTCCAGGACCCCTCGGTGGATTTCCAATGCTGTTGGACATCCCTCTCACAATCTGGGTCTGCTGCCTCCTAACCGCTCACCTGCCTGCCTGCCTGATCACCCCTAACCACTCTGCCTGCCTGCCTGGTTGCCCCTAACTGCCCTCCCCTGCCAGCCTGGTCACCCCTAACACCACTGCCTCAGCCCCTGCCACCATGGCTTTGTCCAGAAGGACATCCAGAAGAATGTCCGGAAGATGTCTGGTCTAATTAGCATTAATTATTAGTATAGATGCTATAAATATGGCCTTTATATGGAAACGCTGTCAAGGATTCAGGGATCAGAGTTAGGGTCTTTGTTTTAGATCCTGCTCTAGATATTTAATGTAAAAATATATTTTAAAATATTTTTTTCAATACATGGAATTAAACATTTATTTTGTATATATATGAGATTAACATCTCAAGGGCAAAGTGGGTGCATGTCCACACACACACACACACACACACACACACACACACACACACAATTCTCTGGGAAATATTATTGCTTTCTAATTGGCCACCCTAAACTTGGAAATTCTTCCATGCCAGAAAATAGTAACAACAAAAAATGCTTGCATATATTGGGATTCAAATCCCTTGCCTTAAAAATGTGAAAAAAAGAGTGTCTTTTGCAAAGTTAATGACCCACTGCATGCCAAAACAGATATAAAACTGGATTTCTGTATGCCTCTGAGATTCAATATTCTCCAAACTTTCTTAATAGGTACTTCTCCTATTAAAATCAGCCTATGTAAATGTAATAAGTATTTTTCAGTGTTTACTTAAATGACACTAATATTGGCCATTGAAAAAATGTTAGTATTATCATCATCATTATTAATCAACATAATCATTTCCTCATAATTTTGAGTCTGTAACTCAACTATCACTATTACAACGTTAATTATTTACATTTTCCAGAGCCTGTCATTTCTGTGGAGGGCTTTTTCAGCTTCATGGTAATAGCCATCAAATCCACTGAATAACCTGACATACCTTCTTATTTCTTTATCCAATCAAAATACCTCAATCCAATTAATTAATTTTCCTACTTTTATTGAGATATAATTGACATAATATTGTGTAAGTTTAAGGTGTACAATGTAATTATTTGATATTTTAATTGATTTTAACTTATTTTAGGAGACATTTTGAAAAAGATAAAGATTACCACTATTGATTTCCAAACTTCTATGTCAATACTCCTTCCTTCCTCTCTGCGTTTCTAGTTATTCTTCCAGAATATATTCATTACCCCTGCAGTTAGCTTTTGTTCATGGTCACTAATGAAAAATGTATCACTGTTCAAGTTTTACTCAATGAAAACTTAATTGCTATCCCATTCCTCGCTCTAGGAAGATTTCTATATTATTCAGGAATCTTTAAACCAGGAAAATAATTAAAATTCCCTTAAGTGTTAAAAACAAAATTAAATTTAGAAGTAAATTATCGGCAGGCTTAGCAAATGTTCCCTGAGTAGAAATCCTTGCATCATAAAGATAAAGGGATATTTGGCTTTTAAGGTTGGTTCTCCTCCTGTTCACTCTGGGTGTCCACCCATTTATGGAGGATTCTGGGAGGCATTCACACATCATTAGCTTAATATTCCTGTTTATCAGCAGCCTAAGCCATTTCTTCTCCTTCACATTAGTGCATTTTAAAGACTTATTCTAATATCATTCTTATAGGAAACATGTAAGCTAAATCACCACTGGCTAAATTAGGGCAAGTGTTTTTGATACTTAGTATTTCTGTATTGTTAACCTTGTATTTTGTTTATGGTTCTATTAAAAGAAATGATAAGACAGCAATAATAAATATACTTGTGGTTTAGTGTTCAGCAAATTAGAAGAGTTGGTTTTGGATTTGGATTCACTGAGTAGGTCAGGGAAAGTTTCTGCTAACCCCAGAAATACGTCAACAAGTTTTGTAAAGCTAATGTACTGACCAGACTAAACTTATTTCTGTCCCTGACCTTTTTGTTTCCAGGCCCCCCCAAGAGTATTGGGCCTCCAACTCTCTAACTGGAGTGACATTTTCTCAATCTGACTCCTCATCTAGGGGTCAAGACATTGTGTCTTCATTGGTAGTGGGTGGTGCATGTCTTTGGCAGATTAGCCTTCCATTTGCTTTGGAATTTGTTTTGCTGTGGTATGTCATACCTTTGTTTTTTATCCTGAACTCAGAACTTCAAATCTGTGAATAAAGTGTGGCTGGGTTTATTGCCTTTATGTGCTTATCTCTGTAATTAAATTACAGTGCCATCAATTAACTACTATCTACACTAATAAAAGAGAAACATGGTAATTGGCGTACGACCGCTACCCTTCCCATTGGCTAATCAGGGAGATATGCAAATTAACTGACAGCCAAGATGGCGGCCGGCAGCCAGGCAGCTTAAA
>NW_005371455.1:73544-75421 GCF_000412655.1 Myotis brandtii | reverse complement strand
CCCGAGTGCACAAATTGTTGTGCACCGGGCCCCTAGTCTATATATAAAAGAGTAAAATGCAAATTGACTGAATGGCAGAACGACCAGAACGACCTCTGGAACAGTCACTATGAGGTGCACTGACCACCTCCCAGTCCCTTCCCCCAGCCAGCAGGCTCAAATCACCGGATGGCAAATGGGGAACTGGGGTAAGTGGTAGCATGGGGCGGGGCCAGCTGCTGGCAGCTGGGGAAGATGGTCCTGATCACAGGCCAGACCGAGGGACTGTACCTGTGTGCAAATTTTGTGCGCCAGGCCTCTAGTGTAATATAAGATGCCTGTATGCTCAGCACTGAGAGAACCATGATAGTAAGTGGTTTGCTAGCTAGCAAGGAAGGTCTATGAACTTTCATCATATGAACATTGTGCTCGGATGTGAATAATGTCTTAGAGGTCTATGATGACTTAGTGATCACAAAGCACTCATATAACTGCTGCTGCTACTACTACTATGACTACCACCACTGCTTATAAGGAATATAAGAATATTTAATGAAATAACTTGTATGTGCCTCTCTATAGTAACTGTATTAAATTATTTACAAACATTGTCTCATTTGATATTTACCAAAACCCCATATGATTATTATATAATATTATGTATTAAAATGGAATCATAATGCACCATGATGTAATATTATTATCTCCATTATAAGTATGGGCAAATTGAAACTAGAGGTTGATAAAATTTGTACTAAGCTCACATAGATAGTAATGGAATTTGTAGAGAAAGAATAGGGGTCCAAGGCTTAGTGGATCTAAGCACACAGGTAGGTAAGTAGGTGGTAAAGATAGATGCAGTAACCCCACAGTCTCCTTCCTAAAAATTTCTGTGGAATTTACTAAGTGCCAATATTAATGATATCATCATATTTATTTATTTACTTACTTACTTACTTTTTGGTCTTCTGCATTAGAAGACATCCTAACAGGGATAAAGATGTGCCTAATAAATAAAAGCCTCTATTGCAAATACAAAGATGTACCACAGAACTCTGTTAATGCTATTTTTTTCTCCCCTGACCCTTGTCCTACCTGACTTATACTGTTCTATATACTTATCCTAATTTCCTCCCTGACTTCTGAAATTTCAGTGTAGAACAATAAATCAATCTTAGGCCCTACAGGACAATGTGGTCCCTTTCCTATCTATGGAAATTATACTTAAGTTTTTAACCATTCCCTATTCTCTTCATACCTCTTTTATGTTTTCTTGCCTAAGTCGCTATGTTGATGGTACCCAACACCACCCTCAGGCTCAATGATTTGCTGGAAGAACTCAGAAAAACAATTATACTCACTTACAGTTTATTTCAGTGAAAGGATATGGGTTAAAATCAGGAAAGAAAAATGATGCCTAAGACAGAGTCCAGGAAAGACCAAGTTCACATTTGCAGTTGCCCTCTCCCAGTAAAGTCTTATGGACAGTGCTTCATTCTTCCAGCTGCTATATGTGAGCTTCCTTATCATGCATGCTTTGATAGAAAATTTTAACATCTGAAGTCTTGTATATTTGATGTGGTCTATTTTATCTAGCTGTCAATTCAGTTCATGTTTTCCTCTTTTGATTTTCATTTTTTTTTAATATGAAGTGCTGATTTTTCTTAGAAATTTATTTGGGTGGGCTATTTTATGGCCAGATGTGAAAATAGGTCCTTTGGAAATTATTATTATTTTTCTTTTTTTGTCAGCATCTCTTACTCACCCAGGACCATAATATATATCTACACTAATAAAAGAGAAACATGGTAATTGGCGTACGACCGCTACCCTTCCCATTGGCTAATCAGGGAGATATGCAAATTAACTGACAGCCAAGATGGCGGCCGGCAGCCAGG
>NW_005371455.1:63508-73044 GCF_000412655.1 Myotis brandtii | reverse complement strand
CGAGGGGGCACGGGCTGGGCTGAGGGCCCACCCCCCCCCCCCCCCCGAGTGCACAATTTTTTGTGCACCGGGCCCCTAGTATATATATATTTGTCCAGTGACATGGGTAGCATAAAAATTTTACTACAAATTTGCCCTTGGGCTGGCTTGTTGTTATAAATTCTCAGAGGGGTGTTTTATTTCCTCAACCTTCCCTTCAGAGTTTCCTCCTTAGCCAGGTATGAGGGTTCATTTCTAATTCTTTGTACAATATTCTGCCATCAGCATAGAGGCGCAAGTCTCCTGTGTTCAGCAAAATCACCCAAGGTTAAAAGCTGGCTTTGGGGTGTTTTACTTTTAAACCGTATAGAGAATACAGTGTAAATACTTGGTTCTTTATCTTTATTGGATATTTTCAAAGTGCTGAGTTGATTCACTCTCATCTTACAATGGTTTGTGTGATTGTATGGAGATTATCATTGTCCTTATATTCTGCTAGTTGTTGACATTTTTCTTACTGATGTCTGATTATTTCATGGTTGGCTAGTAGTCATTTCTTTAGGGTGGCTTCTGAGTCTTAAACATGATCGCCATAGTCTTTGCTAGATTCTTTTTTTTCTGTTCCTACAAGGTATTCTCAACTAATTTCATGTTTCATTCTCCAACCAAGAACCAGCCATTTCTCTAAGGAACCCATAAATCCTCTAGAAACCAGAAGTACTCATTGCCATTAAAGTCACTCATTGGTTTTAAATGTCACTAACTTGAATTTAATTTTGTTCTAAAATTTTAGAAATTATTTATATGGTTAAAAAGAAAAATCTTAAAAAAATGGCATATTATAAAAAACCCAGCGTCTAAATATGTTCTCTTTATCTGTCCTATTAACTCTTTCCTATTGAGTATATTTGTTTTGTTTTATGTATAATCTTTTGACATTTTAACAGATTTAAGTATAAAAAAATGCTTCTCTTTTTGATGAATTTTAGCATTTCACACCTGCTTTATACACTTAGATTTCAATCTAGCAGTATAATCTGAATACATTCCACTATGATAAATAAAGATATAACTTATTTTTTTCAGTTTCCTACTACTTCTTGGTATAATTTTGCCATAACTTGGTTAATATTTTGGATATTTACAAGTTTTGGGATTTTTAAAATATTGCTTAGTAATACATATATTTTTGCATATTTTGTAGCACTTCTTTTTATATGATTACTTTGAATACATAATCTACCATAGTGCAAGAAATGGAAGTTTAAATGTGGCAATAATGAATACACTCATCATATATGTAAGGAAACTGAACCTCAAAGTAACTGGTCTAGGACTATACAGTTAGCGTTTAATACTAAAACCAGATTCTAATTCTGCAGGGACTCAAATCCATTCAGTTTAATTGCTAACACAATAAATAATATTTTCTAAATAATAAGATCTGAATTGATATTCCACCAATCACACACTTGAAGACAGCTGGAATGATAACATGAGTGATTCAGCTTTATCCAAGAGCAGTTGCTTATATGTATTATTATAAGGGTTGCTAAAGCTGAATCACAGCTTTGAATGTTGCACAGACCAGTTAATTTTTTTTTTTTTTTTGGAAAACACTATCAAAACACTGTACCAACAGGCACGTACAGAATCAACGTGAAAGGGCATTTGTAGGAGTAGGGAAGAGCGTAGGGTTTGATCTTGTCAAAACTCTTCAGGATGCTTGGCCTCAGATCAGAATAATAAAAAATGCACTTGATGCTCTGTAACCGCAGGCTCTGCTCTTCAGTGAAGACTCTTGAAAGAGGAAAATGAATTAAATTCTACATGGGGATTTGCTTCTCTAATATTTTGGTCAGTTTACAGAGGAAACAGATTAGCCTATATGAAATGTCTTTCATAGCTCTATCTGCTATGAGAATTGTTTTAGTTGAATAGAAATAGAAATGAACCAAAGAGTAGAAAAATATTTGTGTTTTGGCTTACTTTCTACACAGAAAATAAGAGAGCAGAAACATTTGAAATAGATCCTTTTCTTTTCTACATCACAGTAAGGATTTCATTGACTGGCAATTTTAATGACCGTGAGGTTGCTTTGTTCATTGCTAGTATTACAGAACCATGAAGAGTTTGCAGTGATCAGAAATTCTGTTTCCTTCCACCAGGAATCTATATCCTTCTCACTCTCATTTGCTTCTGTAAATACTGTTCTCATTTGCTGCAAATAATGATGAAGTCAGGCATTCTTGAGAATGCTGTTCTTCATTCAAATATTTCATGCACGCAAATTTCTTTTACATAAGCCATTAAGCATTGTGCTTTCAGTACATGTTACCAACATAGTAGCATTAGACTAGTATCTATAATGATGAAAACATAATATGCTAATTAGACAGGACAGCCAAACAACCTTCCAGATGTCCTTTGGGATGACCTTCAGGATGAAGCCGGGGCTGTGAGGGCCAAGCTTCTTGCATGTGTTTCCTGCATCAGGCCTCTGGTATTATTTATATTCAATAATTCATTCTTGAAGAAATTTCTTTGTCTAATGGATATTGGATGTTAATATTCTCAAAAATATGGAATTGGGAAACTACTCATTAATCTATGTTTTGAAATCTTATAAATATCTGGCAAGTACTCAGCAGAAGTTAGATTTTGTTTAATAAAATTAATCTGTGATTTAAGTCTTAAACCATTTGTTATTCTCCATCCTCCAGTTGTGACCCCAATATTTCTGTTTTTAAGTAAGGGTGGGGTATAATCAATGGAATACCATATAAAGTGACTATAGTCATCATTATAAGGTTTATTTCAGAAATTTGGCCAGCCTAATATTTTTTTTATTTTCAAACAACTACTAAAGATATTGTAAAACTTCTTCAGTTTCTTACTTCCATGGACCCAATTGTGTGTCTCCAAAATTCATATTTTGAATTGCTAACCTCTAATGTGATGGTATTTGGAGATGGGGACTTTGGGAAATAATTAATCTTTTATGACATTGTGAGCTTTGGTCCCTCATAATGGGATTATTGCTCTTATAAGAAGAGGCACCAGAGAGATTGCTCACTCTTTCCCAAGATCATTTGTGTATACGGTGACAAGGTGGCCATCTAAAAGCCAGAATGAGGACTCTCACCAAAACCAAGCATGCTGGCACCCTGATTTCAGACTTTCAGCCTCCAGTACCATGAGAAATAAATGTATGTTATTTAACCAACCCAGTCTATGGTATTTTGTTAGGACAGCCCATCTTGACTGAGACACTCACTGAACAACATGTAATAAATGCTAAGTGCTCAGAAAATAGCATATAGTTATGTGCTGAGGATACCAAGATAGTATATTATGATTATTTTGATAGAAAGTAAAATAAATATAGCTCAATTAATTTAAGATGAAAAGGTAGGAAGTGAATTATCCACTCACTTTCCTGGAAAATGTATAGGTGCCTCTACTTCCAGGCATGGCTAGATCCAGACCCAGATACTTAAACAGAACTTCCAGAATTTATTCTTTGTCTGCATCTCCCTGCTTTCCTTTTTCTTCTGCAGAATTTGACAAGGTGACCACAGCATTTCTTGGTTTCTAAGCCTACATGATCACAAAGCTCATAATCTCCTTTGGCTTCTTTCATAATCATTCCAGAATGTATCACAAAGTGTTCTTTAATATTACTATTTTTTTCATCATAAGCAATCACTGACTATAGCTAAAAGGATATAAGGTTCTGATGGTTCTGATCTGGTTCATGAGTTAGCCTCTGCTAGGTTAGTGTAGGAAGGGGATACACACACTCATGCTCCATTATGGCTGAAAATGAAGGAAGTTGGTCATTCCATAAATTAATTGCAGTCAGTAAAAACAGACAGAACGTAAACTCTTATGGTGTTCACACACACACACACACACACACACTCACACATACACACAGAAAGACAAGTGAGAAGTACCCTTAAATTATATAGCAATTATATAGCTCATTTCTGGACTTCTCAGGGATGTAATCGGAAGGTTGCCTCAGGAGGTTAACTGTAAGCTGACATATAAATAGTGAATAAGATTTAAACAAGTAAAATAAAGGTGGTTGCTTATGAGAAGCTTTAGTGTTCCAAATAACACTGGATTCTAGCTGTGACTGCACAAGTCCCATACGAAAAAATAAATAAATAAAATGTCATCTTCATTAAAATCTGTATCTACCATGACTGAGGTCATGATTGCACCATGAACAATAATCCTTTCAACAGCTAACAGCGGCCATCCTATCAATTAAAAATTTCTAGCCAAGATGACCTCTGCCCCTAGGACTTGTGCTCATGAAGATAATCCCTGACATTATGCAAACTAAAAGCACCGTTATGACCTCACAACTTTCCCCGGTGCTCAGTTACACAAAAACACCCATGATTAATAAAGCAAAGTCTGAAAATCAGAGGAGCTTGTCTACTCAACAATTTGAATTTTGCTCTTAATATATGCTATCTTAATTCATTTGGCTGATATAACAAAATACCACAGAGAGGGGAGCTAATAAACAACAGACATATATTTCTCATAGTTCCAGAGGCTGAAAGTCAAACATCAGGGTGCCAGCAGATTCAGTATCTAGCGAGGGGCTGCTTTCTCATTCATAGGGCACCTTCTCTCTATATCCTAACTTGGCCGAACAGACTAGGGAGTTTTCTGGAGTCTCTTTTTAAAGTGTACTAATCCCATTCATGAAGGTTCCACTCTCAATGGCATCATATTGGAGGTTAGGATTTCAACATATGAATTTTGGGGAGACACATTCAGACCATAGCATATGTAAGGCAGAAAAAAACCACCAAGTGAACACCATAGCTCTCACTTATCCCAACAATTCTTTTTTTTTTTCTACAATGTTCAATAAAGAAATGTTATTTTCTGTGGGATTTGATATTTGTTTCCTTCTTATCTGCTTTCCTTGACTTATTTACATCATGGTCTGGAAAACATTTCTGAATCTATGTGTGTGGATGTGGTGCCATCACTTTTAGAATCATATTCAGGAGGAACAAGTCAGTTATATACTATATTACACAAATGTGTTACCTTACATATCTGGAGTTCAGAAATCCAAAATTGGTCCTATGGTGATAAAATCAGGGCTGGCTTGCTCTGGAGGCCCTAGGAGAGATCCTATCCCTTGCCTTTTCCAGTTCCCGGAGGTTACCTGCATCCCTTGGCTTGTAGTGCCTACCTTCGTCTTCCAGGAACATCACTCTAACCAGCGGTTCTCAACCTGTGGGTCACGAACAATGAAAATATATCCTGCATATCAGATATTTACATTATGATTCATAACAGTAGCAACATTACAGTTATGAAGTAGCAACAAAAATAATTTTATGGTTGGGGGTCACCATAACATGAGGAACTGTATTAAAGGGTCGCGGCATTAGGAAGGTTGAGAACCACTGTAACCTCTGTCCCCCTCATCCTATCTCCTCTCTAAGACTGAGCCTCCTATAATGAAGAACCCTTTGTATTACATTGGGAGTACTCCACTTCATGAACCTTAACTTGGTCACATCTGCAAAATCTTTTTGCCATGTAAGGTAATGTATTCATGGGCATGGGGGATTAGAACATGGGCATATTTAGGGACCTATTTTTCTATTTACCATAGGACATTATCTCCCTTCCAAGTAAGCACACACAATAGTTTTACCAAATGAGTTGCCTCTTTGTTGAATGTGTTTCCCTCCATGTCCCGCGTGGTTCAGGGTTCAGGACCTGGAAGAGGAGCCGCACACAAATGAAAGAGAAAAGACAAGAGATAATTGGAAATATTGGGGGGCCAGGCAGGCAAGTCCAACTCAAGGAGGACTTCCACCACTGGTGCTCAGGCCTCACCAAGCTTTTATTGATCTGGGATACACCCATAGCATAGCCCTTAGGCAGGCGACCCCGGCAAAAGGCAGACTAGCCCATCAGCAAGGATTTACATAATAATAAATGGGGAAGTTGCTTCAGCTACCACTGTCTGGACAAACAGAGGTGGTGCCTAGCTCCGACCTTTGCTAGGGCTTCAAAGGCACCCAGCCTTGGGGAGGGGGGGGGGGGTCTCTGTCTATGCTTATCAGCTAGTGAAGACAATAAACTGTTTCCCACACTCTTAGTGATATGCAGAGCATAATTCTAACCTTTAAAATCAGTTTCCTTAGTCACTGTCTTATTAAGGGGCTCAGGCTGATGGGCCATGTGCAACCTGGAGTATTACCAATGGCCTTGGCAGAGAAAAATAGAGCTCTGGGCAGTATTATACTGAAATAAAGATTCCAGAAGGGATATATGTTACTTCTACTCAAGAATGATTAACCATGCCCATGTCATGGTGCTAGAAAGTTTGATCTTAAATATGTATCCAGGAGGGAAAACACAAAAATAAATGTCAAACATCATCATTGATCACCCCATAAAATATTTTATTCCCCAAAATTTATTGTTCGCTATTAATGCAATGATTACCCCCTTAATCAGAGGTGGGGAACACCCAGCCTGCTGGCCGTATAAGGCCGGTAAAATCATTTGGACTGGCCCTGCCAAGGCAGTAGGGGTGAGTAAATTAAATGTTTGACCAAATATAGCTGGCTAATTTTTAATTTGATAAGTTTGTATGTCCACAAATGATGTTATAAATACCCAAATGGCCCTTGGAAGAAAAAAGGTTCCCCACCCCCTGCTCTTAATGAATATTTCTTCCTAATTTATTACAAGCTTATAGGATGTATATTTTGGAAAACTGGTATAAATGTATATTCTGTCAAGTATAAACAAAGGAAGAGTTCTTAGTTTCTTCTATTATAAGTCACCATGAAGACTGTCTTATGGCCTTTGGTGATAAAAACATAGATACGATTAAACTAAACTGGCTTCAAAATCATCATTTTTTATTGGAGTAACTCTCCAAGGTCTGTCATCTGTAGAAACTTAAGACCAATACTGTGTTCATCTTCTGTACAGTTGGCCATTTAGACTTTTTAAAGTGAGGTATATGTAATTTATTCAACTTCAGAGATGCTAACATAACTGCACTCATTCTTGTGGAAGATAACTTGAGGGAACTCTAACACTCTCTGTGTATTTGAGTAGGACTATACTAAACTGACTGATAAAGAATAATAAATATTTAATATTCATTTTATTTAGTATCCATTGTTTTGCAAAGTAAAAGAAAGTTATTATTTGAAACTTAAATTCTCCCTTGAATTTGATTTAAATAAAAACCCAAGTGGGTTTATGCACAGGAAAAGGCCATATCTATATAGCTGATATTGTATTATTACTATCTATCTATCTATCTATCTATCTATCATCTATCTATTTATCTATCTATCATCTATCTATCTAGAGATATATATGATACTTGGGATTTAAAAAAATGAGCAAAGTTGGAAAGATGGCTGAACACAGATTGAGGTCTTAAAGTTAATTTAAATAATATACCAATATAACCCATTATAATAGTCTTCTGCCCAAAAGCTAAAATAATCAAAGAAATAGTGGTTGAAATTAGGAAACTAGCTAATCAAGGTAGAAACTAATCTCTATAACTAATCTTTGTCCCTAACACACACACACACACACACACACACACACACACACACACACACACACGGGACATGTCTATCCCTGTTTGCTTTGCAAATAAAAAGCTGAAAGGTATTTGAGGAGGAGAAAACTTTTTATTGAGGAGACTCTACATCCTATGCACTCTTCCCCATCCAGGAAAAAAGAGGGGGCATGGGTCAGGTTTGCTGGGTTCTCTCTCAGATAAACTAATTCTCAATATATAAACTTTTTTTTTTCTACTTGTCTTTATACAAAATTGTCTGGGGCTAATAGTATTTTCTCAGTTTTTCACTAAATATATATGTTTTTAAATATCACAAAAATACTAGATTTAATATTTCAGGATTTTTTTTCAAGCAGATATCTGCTCATTTTTGTTATATCCTTTGTGCCTTCATAGAAAGTTTTTTCATATCTCCTCTCAGCTTCTATTCATCTATTTTTTATTAATAGACATGCTAAGAACAAAAGCAATGGTTACCAGAAAAAAGATATAAGCCCTCCTTGCTGACCCTCTTCAGCTGAAACTCCTCACACTTGTGGTAGGCTGAAGACCTATAAGTATTTACTTAAACACACACACACACACACACACACACAATTCTGTTTGCTCAATACAAATTCCACACACACACACACACACACACACACACAAACATCTGTTTTCTCAATACAAATTAGGCCAACATTTCAATTCCTCCATAAATCTTTTGGTTATAACAGCAGGCATTGTTGGTCATTCTCCATCATTTTCAAAATATTCAGTTCTTTATCCACTCACATCTCTATTCCCTTTTCTTCAATTTGAATTCAGATCACTTCTTTCATAGAGGTAGAATGCTAAGCTTTTCTCTTCTCTTATCTGCCTCTGCCTTGCCCTATTACAGAGTAGTATTCAACTGAACTAGAGCATTCAATCTCCATTGAAACAGATATTTTTTAAAAAGTATCTATCATTTGTATACAATCAGAAAAAACGGGGTTTATTCAGTATAAAGCAAATGTTTCATATAGTTGAAGCAGCATTAATCTTTCATCTAATATAGCTTGTCAATTTCAGCACTGCTAGCGTTTTGTTTCTGATAACTCATTGTTGTGGGAGGCTATATTTGCATTGCAGATTACTTAGTAGCTCCCCTGCCTTATACCCACTAGATGCCAGTAGCATGGTCCCAGTTATGGCACCCAAAATATCTCTGGACATTCACAAATATTCATAGAGGAAGAGGGCAAAATCACCTGTGACTGAGAACCAGAGACCCAGTAGGTATTGTGTCCTTCTCCATCCTGTTAAGCAAGTCAGAGTCCTCAAAAATATTATATTGTCTTGATCTTAGGTGTTAAAACAAGAAAATAAAACTCACTCCTAACATTCTACCACTGCAACGGTGCATTATATTGAAATGTAACTGGCAAATCTTAGAACATATGGGGAGGAGGTAAAGCATTAATTGAGTGCTTTCACATGGATGAAAAAATTAATTAAAACGGCAGTAAGTGGATCATTGAAATCTCTCTGACAGGTTAAATTACTGAGACTGTTCTTAAGGAAGGTGAAGCTAACCCTTTGATATGCAATCCCACACTTGGAGATTCAATTTGCTCCTTCCCATGTTTCAGATGGTTTTCCTGGAGCTTATTAAACCTACTTCTGACTGCCTTAATAATTTGTTTTAATAATCAATCTTGTTTTCCTTAGTTTCTCTCATGCTCATCACCACACTAAGTTCTGGCTGCCTCCTAATTTCCACATCAATTTCTTATAGATTTAACACTCCTGTAATTTGTGAGGCCAAAAATTCAAGATATATATATCTACACTAATAAAAGAGAAACATGGTAATTGGCGTATGACCGCTACCCTTTTTATTGGCTAATCAGTGAGTATATGCAAATTAACTGACAACCAAGATGGCGGCTAATTTGCATATGTCGGCTCCAAGCCACAGACT
>NW_005371455.1:50756-62485 GCF_000412655.1 Myotis brandtii | reverse complement strand
ACAGTGACTTTTACTACCTAAGCTCAAACGACATGTGCTGTCATTCACTGTTCACTGTGGATCAAATTGGGCTAGCCCTAGTTTGATGTGGAAGGGAAATATGTAAAGAGTGAATAACAGCAGGGAAGGCTTGTTAGAGGTCATTATTATTTTAATTGTCACTCTAGGATATATACATATATATATATTTTTCCCCCATTTACTTTTTAGAAAGAATGGAAGGGAGGGAGGAGGGAAGAGAGAGAAACATTGATGTGAGAGAGACACATGGATTGGTTGCCTCCTGCACACATTCCGATCAGGGCTAGGGATCAAACCTGCAAACCCTTTACCTTGAATCAAACCCAAGACCCTTCAGGATATGGGACGACACTCTAACCACTGGACAACACTAGCCAGGGCTGTTAGAGGCCATCTTGTAGACTGACTATCTCATGCCTAAAATTAGAAGCAAACAAATAGAAACAGTATACTGATATTCAGGAATCCCTATAAACTTGCTTACAGTCTATCTTTCAATATTTGCTCCTATTAATTTACTCTTCCATATGTCTCCTTCAGAAAAAAAAATGGACATTTTGCTGTTTTCTATTTACTTTCAAAGTTTTCAAGCTGCATTTTTCCATGCTCCCCTCTACATGTAGAATTTGCCATGTATATCCTATTTATTCATGTCTGCACACTCTCCACATTTAGACTCAGCTCACTTTTTCTTTCCTGAGTGACTTATCTAATTTCCATATCCTTTCCAGTTCACTTTTTTCATAATTTCATACTCTAATCTTTTTTTGCTTTGTGTAGTATTTTTTGTTCTACTCTGTATGAAAAATATATATGGGTGCATGCTATATTTTACACTGAATTTTTACAACTTTGAAGTCCAGATCAATTTCTTATTCACCTTTTTAATGCCTACAAAGTCTGGGATTATTGTATTGGGCATCATTGACTCTCAATAAATGTTTGCTGAAGAAATCAGTTTACTCAACCTGAACAGGTCAAATGGAAGAAAGAAGATGGTAGATTATTCATTAAAATTTTACTTTAATGGCCCTAGATGGTCTGGCTTAGTGGATTAAACATTGGCCTGCAGACTGAAAGTCTGGGTTCGATTCTGGTCAAGGGCACATGCCTGGGTTGCAGACTCAATCCCCAGTAGGGAGCATGCAGGAGGCTGCCAATCAATGACTCTTATCATTGCTATTTCTATCTCTCTCTCCCTCTCGCTTCCTCTCTGAAATCAATAAAAAAATATATAAAAACTGTTACTTCAGTGAAATCAAATTATCTGGCTTCTTGCTAGGCATTATAAAATGAAGCTAAAATTATAAATAATATTAATATTTGTTACCTATTTATGGCACATAATTTTCACAAAAAATTGGTGAGGAATAGCAAATGTCTCTTCTGTGATTAATGAGTAAATCGAAGGTCAAAGAGTTTATTATGTAACAAAGTCCAAAATGAACCCATGTCTTTTATAATCTAACACTTATACTATGTTCGCCTTTTTAGAAATAGCATCACAGAATTTTACCTCCTGAAATCTGTAACAGAAAGCAGAACCTTGTAGTATTCCCATATCATTAAAACATATAGAGAACTATAGAATGTGGGTGGAAACTGATTAATGCTTAATAATTACAAAATCATATGAGAGTTTTGCATAGAGAGATCATTTATTCATGGAGTTAGGTCAAGCTTTTGCTTTCAATACCTGAGAAATGTAGAAGTGCTACTGTAGTTTCCAAAGCTTGTTTCAAAGATTTTACTTACACACATGCATATGGATATAAACTCACTGAAACCTAATATTTTGCAACTAAAAACTCCTAGAGCTGGCCAATGTTGCTCAGTAATTGAGTGTTGACCCATGAACCAGGAGGTAACGGTTCTCTTCCCAGGCAGGGCACATGCCCTGGTTTCAGGCTCGATCCCCAGTAGAGGGCTTGCAGGAGGCAGCTGATCAATGATTTTCTCTCATCATTGATGTTTCTATCTCTCTCTCCCTCTCCATTCCTCTCTGGAATCAATAAAAATATATTAAAACAAAACAAAACAAAACACAAACTCCTGAAGGGCACATATGCCTTTACCTTTACAATGAGAAGTTGGAATTTGTTGGCAAGAAACATCACTGTTTCCCATTGAAAAGACTTACTGTACATATTTCATGGCAAGGTCAACCTTGTCCTTCCCCTGCTGGGCTGAGATACCAATCAGTGTCCCAGGGGCAGTAGTCAAGGCCAGAATTTGCACTTGTATATAGTTCTACTAGGATCTGTTTTCACTGGCCCATCTTTGCTCCCTATTTATTAGAGGAGAAAATATTTGACAGCTTTCTAATACCATAAAAACTGAAAAACTTACACTAAGGAAGTGGACAGGGGTACCGTGGGTTTTAGGTAAATCAGAAAGCCATCTCTGAGTCATCTTCAGGGCTGCCACCAGGAGCTGCTGCATCAGCCACTGTGCAATGGCAGGAAGAGGTTTCCTTGCTGATTATGAGAAAATCTGCCAAGCCAACAGAAGACCATTCTACCTGCTGACACAGGTCTATTGACATTGTGATAGTATCTTTCAGTTATTAGTAATTAATCTATACAAAAGTATAAAACACAACTGCACATGGTCTGGAAAAGGAGAAATGGGACAAAAACTAATTTCCAGAACAAATTCCTCAGGCAGGTGTAAAGAAATGAGGCTTATATTATTGATTAGGTATAACACTAAGGATTATGAAAGAATATGGCTGCAACATGAAGCATGAATTCAAAAGTGTACACCCTAAAATAAAAATGAAACTATCCTCATTTTATGCATAAGTTATATGAGAAACACATACCAGGGCCAGTTAATTTGGAGGACATTTGCCCTGATAAATAATTCAGAATAAAGCTTGTCTGTTATTTGTTGTTCCTCTCTTTTTCCTAGTGTTGCTCTCTGCTCCTTTCAGACTCCTGATTTCAGGGCTCAGCAGGGAAACAAGCAATACTTTTATTGTTACTAAACCCTCTAAATCCCCGAATGTGTGTATATGTGTATGCCTTTATATTTGCCAATCTCCTGTAATCTTACCAAACCTGGTGATCACAGACAGATGGCTGCTTTTTAAAAATATATATATACATATTTTTATTGATTTCAGAGAGGAAGGAGGAGGGAGAGAGAGATAGAAACATCAACAATGAGAGAAATTCATTAATTGGCTGCCTCCTGCACATCTCCTATTGGGGATCGAGCCACAAAACCAGGCGTATGCCCTGACCAGGAATTGAACCATGACCTCCTGGTTCATAGGTTAACACTCAATCTCTGAGCCACACTGGAGATGCCCCTCCCCCTTTTTTTAATCTAGTGACTAAGATGCCCAGTTCTCCTTTTTATTCTAAACCCTTTTTTTTAGCGACCTCTACTCTTTCATTTTGGAGTGGAAAACATGCTCCTCCTTCCTTCTTCTCTGGGAGAGGCAACAAGCCAAGGGATATTCATTTACTCCTACAAATTATAATCAAAGGAGTTTTCCTTTTCTTACATAGAAAGGACGTATGTCAAGGGAGGTGACAGGCAAACCACCAAGTTACAGCTTTGCTTATTATGTCCCATGGGTCATGAATACAGCTGTATCCAAATATATCACATATTTTTTTTAGTTTTGAAACATTAACCAGAATTCCAAGAAACAAACAAAATTCACTTTCTGTGGCAGTACTCTATTTATGTTCTAATATTTCCATTTATTTTAGACTAGAGTCCTGGTGCATAAATTCGTGCTGCACTTGGGGGGTTCCTCAGCCCAGCCTGAGCCCTTTTGCAGTCCGGAACCCCTCGGGGGATGTCCACCTGCCAGCTTAAGCCACAGTCGGACATCCTTAGCGCTACCCAGGAGGCGGGAAAGGCTCCTGCTATTGCCGCTGCGCTTGCAGCTATCAACCTGGCTTGTGGCTGAGTGGAGCTCCCCCTGTGGGAGAGCACTGACCACCAGGGGGCAGCTCCTGCATTGAGCTTCTGCCCCCTGGTGGTCAGTGTACGTCATAGAGACCTGTCATTCCTGGTTGTTCTGCTGTTAGGGTCAATTTGCATATTACCCTTTTATTATATAGGATTTTCTGCTTCTGCATGATTGAGAGTTACTCCAATTAAGGTGCTTTTCATCTTCAGAGTCTTTATAAACAGCCATTAATTACAGCTATGCATGCAGTCAGATGATGATTTGGAATCTCTCAGGGGGTTCTTGAATTGTTTCAAAGGACATAATGATTAGCAGTCCTTCCTTCTGCAGCATAGAAGGTGACTCTTGCCTAAGTCAGTGTGCCAGATACCAATTAGCTTAAGTGTCACGTACATTGGTGAAAAGTGTTTTTTTCTCTCTTTTTTATTTTTCTATCTAGTCTTCCTTCTTTTCTCCCCTCCCCTCCCCTTCTCTCCTCTCCCACCCCCCACCTCCCCTCCTTTCCACTCCCCTTCACTCTCCTCCCTTTCCTTTTCATTCCTCTTCTTTCCTCTCCTTTCCGTCCTTTTCTTTAAAATATATTTTTATTGATTTCAGAGAGGAAGGGAGAGGGAGAGAGAAATAGAAACATCAATAACGAGAGAGAATCATTGATCCGCTGCCTCTTGCATGCCCCCCACTGGGGATCAAGCCCACCACCTGGGCATGACCTCCTGATTCATTGGTTGACCCTCAACCACTGAGCCACACCAGCCCCACTCCTTTCTATTCTTAATTACACAGGATGACAGAGAATGGTTTGAGTTTTTTCTCTTTCAGGAGTAAAGAGAATATCTATCTTATTTCATAGCTTGAAGATGGAAGTCAAGGCAGTTTATGTCTCTCCTTACCCACAGCCAAAACTATGGGGCCAGAAGGGAATTCAATGACTTCTGTAACAGCAGCTGCTTTTATATACCCATTTCATCAGAAAAATTAACACGTTTGCATCATGAGTAAATGCAAGACAATCACACTCGCAGTGTACCACATCTTTATCCAGTCAGCTATCAAGGGGCAGTTGGATTTTCTCCATGTCTTAGCCACTGTGAATAGTGTTGCAATGAATAAAGGTGTGCATATATCTGCAAATAAATGTTTTCAAATTTGGGGGGTAGATACCCAGAAGAGAAGTTACTGGATCATGTGGTAATTGTATTCTTACTTTTTTGAGGAATCTTTCCATCATTTTTCATTTGGCTGTACCCATTGATATTCTCACCAGCAGTAATAGAGGGTTTCTTTTCCTATACAACCTTTCCAACAGTTATTAGTTGTCTTGTGGATAATGGCCAATCTAATAGGTGTGAGGTGGTATTTCATTGCTGTTTTGATTTTCATTTCCTTAATATCTAGTGAAGCTGATCATTTTCTCATATAGCTGTTGGCCATGTGTCTGTCTTTTTGGGAGAAGTGTCTATTCAGGCCCTCTGCACATTTTTTAACCATCATTTTTGGTGGTGTCACCAAGAAAAGAAGCAAAGCCCTGGCCAGTGAGCTAAATGGTTACAGCTATAGCCATGCACCAAAGGGTTACGGGTTCAATTCCTGACAAGGGCATGTACCTGCTTTGTGTGGTTCTCCCTCCACCCGCCCCCCGCCCTGGTGCCAGAGGCAACCAATCAATGTGTTTATTTCACATCATATTTCTCTTTCTCTGTCTCTCCCCCTCGCTTCCACTCTCTTAAAAAATTAATGAAAAAAAAATATCCTCAGGTGAAGGTTAACAAAAAAGAAAAGAAGCAAAGGTACAAACTAGACGCAGACCTTCCACATTTCCATCCTTTGCCTGGTAAATGATAAAACAGCTGTTTTTACTAATCAAGCATAACCAAATGCCTGTTGCCCAAACATGGTTTAAGATGTCTCCTTGCCCCAGTTCCCTGTTCTTTGGGTCACCCTCAGTCTGACATAATATGAGGCCTATTTTTCACAGCCTCTCCTGGGAAGAGGGTGGCCTCAGGATAAAACATTCTCTAATCTAGGGTTCATTCTTGCTACTCCTATTCACCTCACTTCCCCACACCTGGTTCTTTTACCCTTGTCTGATCCTTCCTATAAAAAAACAAAACCAAAAGCCTTGACCTTGAGACATTTGCATATCCTGTGGTCTTAGTGTTCTCTTTGCTGCAATAGTCCCCAGGGCCCTAGCACAAGAGACCCTTCCCCACTTCTTGTAATATCCTTTCAAATAAAGTCACTTCTTAGTAAGTCTGGAGTTTTTGTTTTGACTGCACAGTTGACTTATAATTGGTATAAGGGAACAAGAAGAAGCAAGAGAGGGTTCGGCCAAGTGTGTACCTTAAATATCATCAATATTTATAGGGTAGGACCAGGAAAAGGCATCCCAAAATAGTTTGACAAAGAACTAACTCAGAAAAGCAATGATAATTGGAGATGTTTGCATGCAAAATTGAAAGAGCAAAGTGTAGTTATTGTCAAATGTAAGGTTTTGTTCTCTTGACAATTAGAAAGAAATAAGGAGACTCTAGGCGAAATAAGAAAACATGAGCTGAGATTTCTCTGTACTATGACAATTGACTCTCATAAGAGCACTCCCTGTTGACGACTAGAGTGAGGGATTTGGAGTCAGACAGATCTGGGTTTAAATTTAGATCTGTGAGTTAGATTTTTTTATGCTGAATAATCCAGCATAAAAAATAAAATAATAATAATTAATTAATATATTGTTGCAGAATTTACCAGGCGCCTGGAAAATACACAATGAGTGCTCAGAGATTCAGGAAAAATCCTTTATTTAAAGCAGTGCTGTTGGCTGGGAGATTCGAAGATTCAAAGCCTGAACAGCTAATACAATGAGATCACCCCTTACATATTCCTAAATTTCTTTGTTTCCTATCTGTTTCCTAACTACCCAGCTTTTGTGGTGGGCTTTCTCAGCCCCTCCTGAGTCAGTTAGAATGGGGAAGTTAGATTGTATCTAAATGCCTGGCCTGGGTGGCGCCAGCGACCCCCACTCCAGCCAAGCTGCCAAATTCCCAGCCCGTGGCCCCTGCAAACTGGGAGCACCCTTGCCTAAGGAAGGGGCAGTGACTTAATTATAGGCTAACAAGAATGTGTACTAGGACACGGGTCACCGGCACAGATTCAGATTGCAAACCCCCTGCCCCCGCCCCCAGGTTGCCCCCTACATTCCTTCTCAATATGATATATTGCACATAATATTGATTAATTTGTATTGAATAGTTACCTTGTTTCAGGAATAATACTAAAAACACACACTATCTCATCCGACTCCACAGCCATTATATGATGTAGCTATACTCAATGCCCACCTTTATCCAAGAAGAAAGTGTCACACAGAGGTTAAAAAAGAGGCCCAAGCTTATCTGATGAATCTGAGATTTTAAACCCAGGCACTCCGTATGCTCTCATCCATGCACCTAACTTCTACATTAGATTTCCAACTTTTAAAAATTAATTCAATTCCTTAAATTCATTTCTGTTTGTTTTGTGTGTTTTTTTTTCCTCTCGAAGAAAGCAGCTAATAATATGTACCTCAAGGTTTCCCTTTTTTTGTGAAGGATTAAATGAGGCAATAAAATAAAGTGATTAGCCTAATGGCCAGTACAAAGTAAGGTTTCAACAGATGATAGCTCTTAATCTATTGTAAGTGTGAATACTAAGGCTCAGAGAGGAAAAGAAACTCACGCAAGGTCATAGAGGTAGCAAGTAAAAGAATTAGGATTCAAAGCCATGTCTCTCTTACCCGAAGATTTTTCTTTTTCCACCACGGCTTGCTGTCTCAAATGAGTAAGATAAATTGACTCTTGATTAATAAATGAAACAGTGCATTTGCTTTTATCATTCTGCTGCTTTTGGAAGGTATTTTCAGCCAGTTCTCTTGTGGGAAAAGTAGGGGGACCAACAGGGCCTTATGTCTTAGTGATTGCTCCTCCATCTGGCGTGATTGAGTAAGGATGCAAGACATAGGAGGAAAATCAATTCCTCTCAGCTGTCGCCTTCCTTTTCTCCTCACTGGTGTTTTACAACATCTGCTTGCTGCTTCGTCTTTCACGCCCGTGATTCTTAATCATTTTTTTCCAGTTTAAAATTACTTTATTCTCTGGGGGTGTCCTCCTCACACGTTGCTAAATAATGCGGAACATGATGTCCCAGCATGTTCTGTGCCTGTCCCTGGTGAGTGGACAAAGGCAGAGCAGATGTGGCTCCCTGTCAGACAGAGATGTCAGCTCTCCAAAGCCACCTCCGCGGAAGGCCTGCATGATGCTGGGCCTGGGATGCAAGGGTAACAGGAGTAAGATCCATTAGGGTTTGGAACTGGTTGCATGTCCATCACCTGTGGAAGATTGACGAATACAGCAAATTGAGCTGCAAAGAGCCTTCTCGATTTAAAAGGAGCCATCTCAGACTAGAGGCAGAGACTGCAAAAGAGAGCAAGAGAAAAAGAGAAAAAAAAAAATGCCACATCCATTTATGTGGGCTTGGCCAACTGGACAACTGGACACTTAGCATATTAGGCTTTTATTATGTAGAATTGTTGCAGAATTTACCAGGTGCCTGGAAAATACACAATGAGTACTCGGAGATTCAGGAAAACTCCTTTATTTAAAGCAGTGCTGTTGGCTCGGAGATTCGAAGATTCAAAGCCTGAACAGCTAATACAATGAGATCACCCCTTACATATTCCTAAATTTCTTTGTTTCCCATCTAGACTCTAGGCGAAATAAGAAAACATGAGCTGAGATTTCTCTGTACTATGACAATTGACTCTCATAAGAGCACTCCCTGTTGACGACTAGAGTGAGGGATTTGGAGTCAGACAGATCTGGGTTTAAATTTAGATCTGTGAGTTAGATTTTTTTATGCTGAATAATCCAGCATAAAAAATAAAATAATAATAATTAATTAATATATTGTTGCAGAATTTACCAGGCGCCTGGAAAATACACAATGAGTGCTCAGAGATTCAGGAAAAATCCTTTATTTAAAGCAGTGCTGTTGGCTGGGAGATTCGAAGATTCAAAGCCTGAACAGCTAATACAATGAGATCACCCCTTACATATTCCTAAATTTCTTTGTTTCCTATCTGTTTCCTAACTACCCAGCTTTTGTGGTGGGCTTTCTCAGCCCCTCCTGAGTCAGTTAGAATGGGGAAGTTAGATTGTATCTAAATGCCTGGCCTGGGTGGCGCCAGCGACCCCCACTCCAGCCAAGCTGCCAAATTCCCAGCCCGTGGCCCCTGCAAACTGGGAGCACCCTTGCCTAAGGAAGGGGCAGTGACTTAATTATAGGCTAACAAGAATGTGTACTAGGACACGGGTCACCGGCACAGATTCAGATTGCAAACCCCCTGCCCCCGCCCCCAGGTTGCCCCCTACATTCCTTCTCAATATGATATATTGCACATAATATTGATTAATTTGTATTGAATAGTTACCTTGTTTCAGGAATAATACTAAAAACACACACTATCTCATCCGACTCCACAGCCATTATATGATGTAGCTATACTCAATGCCCACCTTTATCCAAGAAGAAAGTGTCACACAGAGGTTAAAAAAGAGGCCCAAGCTTATCTGATGAATCTGAGATTTTAAACCCAGGCACTCCGTATGCTCTCATCCCTAATGGCCAGTACAAAGTAAGGTTTCAACAAATGATAGCTCTTAATCTATTGTAAGTGTGAATACTAAGGCTCAGAGAGGAAAAGAAACTCACGCAAGGTCATAGAGGTAGCAAGTAAAAGAATTAGGATTCAAAGCCATGTCTCTCTTACCCGAAGATTTTTCTTTTTCCACCACGGCTTGCTGTCTCAAATGAGTAAGATAAATTGACTCTTGATTAATAAATGAAACAGTGCATTTGCTTTTATCATTCTGCTGCGTTTGGAAGGTATTTTCAGCCAGTTCTCTTGTGGGAAAAGTAGGGGGACCAACAGGGCCTTATGTCTTAGTGATTGCTCCTCCATCTGGCGTGATTGAGTAAGGATGCAAGACATAGGAGGAAAATCAATTCCTCTCAGCTGTCGCCTTCCTTTTCTCCTCACTGGTGTTTTACAACATCTGCTTGCTGCTTCGTCTTTCACGCCCGTGATTCTTAATCATTTTTTTCCAGTTTAAAATTACTTTATTCTCTGGGGGTGTCCTCCTCACACGTTGCTAAATAATGCGGAACATGATGTCCCAGCATGTTCTGTGCCTGTCCCTGGTGAGTGGACAAAGGCAGAGCAGATGTGGCTCCCTGTCAGACAGAGATGTCAGCTCTCCAAAGCCACCTCCGCGGAAGGCCTGCATGATGCTGGACCTGGGATGCAAGGGTAACAGGAGTAAGATCCATTAGGGTTTGGAACTGGTTGCATGTCCGTCACCTGTGGAAGATTGACGAATACAGGCTGCAAAGCTGCAAAGAGCCTTCTCGATTTAAAAGGAGCCATCTCAGACTAGAGGCAGAGACTGCAAAAGAGAGCAAGAGAAAAAGAGAAAAAAAAAAATGCCACATCCATTTATGTGGGCTCTTGGCATAAAAGAAGCAACGTTAATTGAAACTGCAAAAGGTGATTGTAATTGTCCTATTTTATGAGTTCGTTAGAAAATAAACCCAATAAAAGATATTTTAAAATGTATCGAGAGAGAGAGAGAGAGATATTTCACTCAATGGATTTACTTAGTTAATGTCTGTATGCCTCACTAGGCTACAAGTGTCACAGTGCAGAGGCTAACTTGTCTTGACTGATATTCTTTTATTAGATAGTAGCAAACTGCCTAGTATTGTCCCTGGAATACAATAGGTGATCAAAAAAGGTTTACTCAATGAATAAATAAATGAACAAATACAGGAGGCGATTAAAAACTGACATTAAAGAGAAGGTATGCATGCTTAAGAATTCAGTGAACTATTGAAAAATAGAAAAATCAATTATAAAGGGAGATTGTGGATAAAAACTAATGGTTCCCCTAATTTCTTACTTTTGATACACACTTACCTTCTTTAGAGAACCTAAAAGGTGGTGAAGCAGCTACGGCAGAGAAGGAGCAGAAAGGGCACCCAGGCATCACCAATCACTCACATGAAGGAAATAGCTGTGGGTTAAATAAAATATTTCCTGGTCTCTGCCAAGGACTCCCTCTCAGCAAAGCAGAAGGCACAACACCCTGAAGCTTGTGCAGCGTTCAATGAAAGCACTGTTTACATGGGACTAGAGTTGTTTACTTATGTCTGTCTCTCCTATTAGACTTGAAATGTTTAGGAGACAGGTGGCTGTATCATTTATTTGCCTTGTAATCTCAGAGGACTATAAAATAGCAGACATTCAATCCACGAATGAATGAATCGAAGGGAATAAATATGAAGAAAAACAAAGTGCAAATTGCGTTTATTTTTGTCAAATACATTTTTTCCCCCAAAACATTTAAGGAGCAGAGGATTCCTGGAAGATGGCAGAGCACAAAGACCAGGAATCTGTCTCCCTATCTAGACAAAAATTTTATTTAATACTAGATGCCTGGTGCACAAAAATTTGTGCACTCCTAGGGGCCTCTCAGCCCGGCCTATGCCCTCTTGCAGGCTGGGACCCCTGGGGGGATGTCCATCTGCTGGCTTAGGCCCGCTCCCCGGGGGATCAGGCCTAAGCTGACAGTCAGACATCCCTCTGGGAGCCCGAGAGCCCTCCGGGGATGTCCACTTGCCAGCGGGGAGCAAGCCTAAGCTGCAGTCGGACATCCTTAGTGCTGCTGAGGAGGCAGGAGAGGCTCCC
>NW_005371455.1:4358-48954 GCF_000412655.1 Myotis brandtii | reverse complement strand
GACCAGAATCGAACCTGGAACCCTTCAGTCCGCAGGCCGACGCTCTATCCACTGAGCCAAACCGGTTTCGGCAATTGTAGCATTTTTAAAAAAGATATTTACTGAGAAAAAATAGCAAATTATTAAATAATTTAAAAATTATTACTAAAATTATTAAATAATATTGTAAAATGTATAGCTATAATTTGTTAGGTTTCTACAGAGGGCCATATTCTATATTAAAATACTAGATTATATAAGAATATATTAGATTCTATATCAATACATATTCCATACTCTCTATACTCATAATCTTGATTCCTCACATTAAGAGGAAATAATACTGATTTAATTTGCAGATAAAAAATGGGAGTTGGAAGAGTAAGTCAGCAAATATAAAACTCAAAAATGACAGTCAGGATACAGAACAACTCTGCCTCTGAGATTCATTTGCAAATAGAAATGATCTCAACTATAAGCCAAGCTATTCAATTTACACAAAATTAAGTATGACTTTCCCTCACTTGACTGCATCATGCCAACATTTCTACCAAAAAAAACCCAAAAAACAAAAAACACACTCCAAAACAAACAAACAAGCAAAAACAAACCAAAAACAAACAAACAAACAAAAAACCCTCCACTTCTGAGCAAAAGTGAGAGAGGTAATAGGCAATATTCAGAGTCAAAGTAGCATTATCAGCTACCCACGAAGAAGAACAAAACAAAACACATGGAACTACTACTCTTCTCCAGGAGAAACGCTGTACCCCCATTTTTTTGAAAGGCACTGACAGGTAAGTGCTCTCTGGTCAGACAGGTAGCACTGACCCAGAGAATGTGGCTCTTTGAGCAGTGTCATCTTCCAAACATGAATTTCAATGAAATCTCTTCATAAAGCAAATAAGTCATTTGGAAATACAATTTTCACCTTATTTGAATCCAAATGTCAGTATGCTTACATATTCTTTACTCTTGGCTATGCTATTGGTGGCTTGGTGCATGAACTAACATATATTTTTTTGGTCTTGCAGACATGATAGATCAAGATCCTATGAGCATGGCAGTTTAAAAGCATATTTACAAAATACTGGTGCTATTTAGACAAAGAATATTTTCTTAAAAATAAAGTAAATAACCAAGGTAAACTGAATATTCTTTTTTAAAAAAAAATATCTATAAGATCAAGTTAGAGCAAGGCATCATTTTTGAGTTCCTTAGAATAGTCAAATTCATAAAGACAGAAAAAGATAATGGTGGTTTCCAGGGGCTCATGTCAATTTATCAAATTTATAGGCTAGAAGGTAACAAATATTGTGTAGATTTTAGGAACTTGATAGGTGCTATGTTTAGCCTTTTACCTGCACTCTTCAGTCAAAGTTTTGGATTACTGGGTCATCTCCAACTCCCTTCTCCCACCTCACCCCCTCAACGTCACACCATCAGAAACAGAAAAGTGGGAGTAAAAAAGCATACCCAAGGAATAAGCAACCAATGGTCAGTAAGCAGAAGGAGAAACTGAGGTTAAGGGCAAAGATAATAGAGCTTGTTTATGTGCCATTTGGGAATGATTCAGCATGGAAGGATACAATGATGTATTAGGATTTTCCAGAGAAATAGAATCAATAGTGTGTGTGTGTGTACAAATACATATATATATATATATACACACACATGAGGCCTGTTGCATGAATTTGTGCACCAGTGGGGTCCCTCGGCCTGGCCTACGGGATCTGGCCAAAACCAGCTCTCTGACATCCCCCGAGGGGTCCTGGATTGCGAGAGGCTGAGGAACCCCAGTGGTGCATGATCGGGCCGGGGAGAGACATGGGAGGTTGGCCAGCCGGGAAGGGAGTGCGGGAGGGCTCCAGGGTGTGTCCAGCCCATCTTGCTCAATCCCCATCAGCCAGACCCCAGTGACAAGCTAACCTACTGGTCAGAGCATCTGCCCCCTGGTGGTCAGTACACATCATAGAAAGCAGTTGAGCAGCCTTAGCATATCATTAGCATATTACGCTTTGATTGGTTGAATGGCCAACCAGTTGACCAGACACTTAGCATATTAGGCTTTTATTATATAGGAGATAAATATATATATCAACAAGCTGGAGACCAGGAGAATTATTGTATAGTTTCTGTCCTAGTCTGAAGGGCTGAGAACAAAGAAAGCTGATGATGCAAGTTCCAGTTTGAAAGCCAGCAAGCTAAGACCCAAGAAAAGTTGATGTTTTAGTTTGAGTCTAAGGGTATGGAAAGATCAAAGTCCCAGTTCAACAGTCAGGAAAAAGGAATTTCATCTTATTCAGTCTTTTATTCTATTCAGGTCTTTGAATAAATGGATGGGGCCCATCTACCTTAAAAAAGACAATCGGCTTTATTCCATCAATTCAAATATTAATATAATCTATTAACACACTACAAGTAAAGTTTTACTAGATGTCTGGGCGCCTTGTGACCAAGTCAAGTGGAAACAAAATTAACCAGGGATGTAAAGTACAGCATAGAGAATATAGTCAATAATATTGTAATCACTATGTATGATGCCAGGTGGGTACTGGAAATATTGGGAGAACACTTTGTAAAGTACACGATTGTCTATGCACTATACTGTACACCAGAAACTAATACAAGATAATATTGAATGCAAACTTTAATTAAAAAATAAAATAAATAATGCATAAATAAAATTAACCATTACCAGGGATAAATAAAAGAATAAAATATCTGAGAAGATAAAATTGGACTAAAATACAGAGCACTAGAAGACAGAATGCTTTCTTTTGATATAGTTCTCAGTTTCTTAATTTTATCTTTATTTGCTTTTTGAGTCCTTAAGTTGCAATTATATTTTTAAATTCTCGACATTCTACTAGATTTTCTGTAGTTATCCCATTTTTTGTTGAGTATCACTATTTTTCTGTTGAAATTCTCTATCTTGTCTTTTATTTCAAAGAACATAATGATCACTTGTTTTTTTGTGGGTGTGTTTGCAATTCTATTTTACTTGGGTATTTTCTTACATGCCACTGAAGGCTCTAAACTCCAGTTTTTGTATCGCCAGCCCCACAGTTACTGAATGTGCTGCTCATCGTTTCACCCACCACATTCAGTATTAGCAATTGCCACCAGGCAAAACGCAAAATTTGGGTCCACTTGTATAAGTTTCTCTATCTCTAGTCTTTGGCACCATAGTTCATCACTGGTCTAGGTAGTTCTCCAATACTTTAAACCATGTGTGTTTTAATTTCTAATTTTTCCAGTTTTCACTTGGAATTTTGGGAAACCAACCTAAATCTGTTCCTGCCAGAAATGAAATCTCCTCCACATTAAAGAGTTGATCTGTCTGAATCAATAGCCATAGCCAAATCCGACTTTAAATCTTCCATTTGAAAACAGAGAGCAAATCAATTTGCAAAAGCAGCATCTTTACTGTGCAAATGTTAACTCCTTATCTAACTAGAGAACTATTATTTTCATGGTCTTATAAATTTAGCTCTTTCCTCCTAGAAGCTAAAACCTGGCTTTAGCAAAGCTATCACATATTTTAAACATTTTAAACCTAATAATGCAGAGTAAATTTAAACAGAGCTACAGTGAAATCCTGAAGTTGGTTTAAATTGTCATATCAAATAAAAATCTATAAATATTACTTGTTAGATGGCCACGATAAAAGGGAACATTGTGGAAAGCTAGTGTCTAATCAACATTATCTATAAATTAAGTGTAAAATTATATCTGTCTTTGGAGTGACAATTTTGACTTAATTTAAATAACAATTTCAAGAAAACAGAAGTCAATCTGTTTATTCACTTTGCTAAATCTGTGAATATGTTACAATTACAAAGAAAGTAAATGGCGATATTTTCACAGACACACAAACACGTACTTATCCTCCCAAAAAATGTTTCTAAAGTAAAGGGTACCTGAACCCCAAACATTTTTTTGTTTTATGAATCACCCTTAAAGCCTAATCGTGTTGACCACTTTTTCATTGCTAAATTTGCATCCTGAGAGATGAGGACACCTGATGAGGTAGCTATTGTGGCCATAAACCAGCAGCAATCAACGATCACTTGTATACATCACTAAGATTCATAATTGACTCATGTTTTCTGATGCAAATATTGTTAGTGTCTGTGCATTAAATGTCCTTCTATCTGTCTCATAATTGCAATGTGGTTCATTGTATTTTCCAAACATGGTGTGAAGACATTTCCCCTTCCCCTTTCCTTCTGCAATATGATCATACAACTCTCCCACCATTGAGAGGGGAAGTTTATAACTTCTCTTCTTAGATCTAAGTGCTTTGACCAATAGAAGAAGGTGGAAGTGATGCTGTGGTACTTTTAAGGATAGCCCTTAACTGGCCTGGAAGCTTCTGTCTCCTGCCTTTTGAAAACCAGCAGGAGTGCTGTGGGAACCACAGGGAGAGGCCATGTGTGGCTGCTCTGTTTTTGGCTGGCCCTGAGTGGCAGTCAGTGAAAGGGAGCATCCGCCGTGAGTCAGCTGTGTTGCGTGCTGCCCAGACAAACCTCCAGCTCACTCCAGGCACAGCTGCCATTGGAGCCCAATCACATAAGAGAAGCCAGTAACTAACAGAACCATGAAAGAAAATAGAACTTTTTTTGCTACATTACATTTTGGATGTATTTGGTTCTGCAGCAATAGATTGCTCACATACACAGGACAAACAGAGATTATTAATGTCTTTTAGAAAACAATCTTTTGTGATCTAAGTCTATTCATCCTAAGTAGTTCCTCTGCCTTTTCACACCTATGCTGTGAGAATATTAAAGTTGAAAAAAATATCATCACTGTATTCTACCTTGGTTTATAGATGAGGAAACAAAGCTTCACACACACAAAAATATTAACTTTAATTACTCTGGGATCTTATCAAAGAGAGTCCCAAAAGTTTTAATTTCCTAGTATCATGTCATAGAAACAAATAACAACATACTTTTAACTGGAGATGAACGCAAAATGGTCCGAATTCTGTTAAGGATGTTATTTCTAGGTAAGTTGCCATAATAGGTTCAATGATAGTGCAAGAGAAGGAGGAATGTGGAAAAGAGAGGAAACATGGAAACTGAAGTACTTGCTAAGTGCCAATCTCTTTGAAGCACTCTTTACATTATTTCAGTATAAGTTTCTCTATCTCTAGTCTTTGGCACCATAGTTCATCACTGGTCTAGGTAGTTCTCCAATACTTTAAACCATGTGTGTTTTAATTTCTAATTTTTCCAGTTTTCACTTGGAATTTTGGGAAACCAACCTAAATCTGTTCCTGCCAGAAATGAAATCTCCTCCACATTAAAGAGTTGATCTGTCTGAATCAATAGCCATAGCCAAATCTGACTTTAAATCTTCCATTTGAAAACATAGAGCAAATCAATTTGCAAAAGCAGCATTTTTACTGTGCAAATGTTAACTCCTTATCTAACTAGAGAACTATTATTTTCATGGTCTTATAAATTTAGCTCTTTTCTCCTAGAAGCTAAAACCTGGCTTTAGCAAAGCCATCACATATTTTAAGCATTTTAAACCTAATAATGCAGAGTAAATTTAAACAGAGCTACAGTGAAATCCTGAAGTTGGTTTAAATTGTCATATCAAATAAAAATCTATAAATATTACTTGTTAGATGGCCACGATAAAAGGGAACATTGTGGAAAGCTAGTGTCTAATCAACATTATCTATAAATTAAGTGTAAAATTATATCTGTCTTTGGAGTGACAATTTTGACTTAATTTAAATAACAATTTCAAGAAGACAGAAGTCAATCTGTTTATTCACTTTGCTAAATCTGTGAATATGTTACAATTACAAAGAAAGTAAATGGCGATATTTTCACAGACACACAAACACGTACTTATCCTCCCAAAAAATGTTTCTAAAGTAAAGGGTACCTGAACCCCAAACATTTTTTTGTTTTATGAATCACCCTTAAAGCCTAATCGTGTTGACCACTTTTTCATTGCTAAATTTGCATCCTGAGAGATGAGGACACCTGATGAGGTAGCTATTGTGGCCATAAACCAGCAGCAATCAACGATCACTTGTATACATCACTAAGATTCATAATTGACTCATGTTTTCTGATGCAAATATTGTTAGTGTCTGTGCATTAAATGTCCTTCTATCTGTCTCATAATTGCAATGTGGTTCATTGTATTTTCCAAACATGGTGTGAAGACATTTCCCCTTCCCCTTTCCTTCTGCAATATGATCATACAACTCTCCCACCATTGAGAGGGGAAGTTTATAACTTCTCTTCTTAGATCTAAGTGCTTTGACCAATAGAAGAAGGTGGAAGTGATGCTGTGGTACTTTTAAGGATAGCCCTTAACTGGCCTGGAAGCTTCTGTCTCCTGCCTTTTGAAAACCAGCAGGAGTGCTGTGGGAACCACAGGGAGAGGCCATGTGTGGCTGCTCTGTTTTTGGCTGGCCCTGAGTGGCAGTCAGTGAAAGGGAGTCAGCTGTGTTGCGTGCTGCCCAGACAAACCTCCAGCTCACTCCAGGCACAGCTGCCGTTGGAGCCCAATCACATAAGAGAACCCAGTAACCAACAGAACCATGTAAGAAAATAGAACTTTTTTTTGAACATTACATTTTGGATGTATTTGGTTCTGCAGCAATAGATTGCTCACATACACAGGACAAACAGAGATTATTAATGTCTTTTAGAAAACAATCTTTTGTGATCTAAGTCTATTCATCCTAAGTAGTTCCTCTGCCTTTTCACACCTATGCTGTGAGAATATTAAAGTTGAAAAAAATATCATCACTGTATTCTACCTTGGTTTATAGATGAGGAAACAAAGCTTCACACACAAAAAAATATTAACTTTAATTACACTGAGATCTTACCAAAGAGAGTCCATAAGTTTTAATTTCCTGGTATCATGTCGTAGAAACAAATAACAACATACTTTTAAGTGGAGATGAATGCAAAATGGTCCTGAACATGAACTATTTCCTCAAGAGATGGGCTTGGCAGAAGCACTTTAGGGTCATAATTATTAGCAGTAGAAATGTCCTTGATTGTCTTGCTGTGGGGGTAGTGAGGGCAATTCTGCAAGGGAGGCAAAATGATAAAGGAGCGGGTCTGAATTCTGTTAAGGATGTTATTTCTAGATAAGTTGCCATAATAGGTTCAATGATAGTGCAAGAGAAGGAGGAACGTGGAACAGAGAGGAAACATGGAAACTGAAGTACTTGCTAAGTGCCAATCTCTTTGAAGCACTCTTTACATTATTTCAAGTATTTCTTATAAGAATCTATGGAAGATAAATCATTCCAACTTTATGGATGAGGAAGGAGAAGATTAGAAAGCCTGGCTAACACTGAATGGTTCATACAACACATAACTGAACTGAATTAAAAACCACAATGATTTCCTCCCAATCTTTTGCTCATTTGAATATACCTTGATGAGGAGTCCAGACCAGGCCACTGGAAGAATAGATGAAGGTACTACTGGGAATGTTTAGCATATAAAAGGGAAGGTTTGGCCTGGGCAAAATATCTTCAGGTGCCTAAATAATCATCATTTGCAGCATAAAATAGACATAAATTCTCACAAGAGGTTTTCTAAGCTACTAAAATGATAATTTGATAAGGAGAGTGGAAAATGAATTTCTTATGAAAAAGAGGTGGGACTAGAAATTTGTGGTGATTCATCCCAACTCTCATGGTTCCTCTGCTTTGCCAACCTAATGAATCTCCATGAATCCCTGGCTTCCCTCTAGGTGGGAAGTCTAATTTCATACAAAGTAACCCACTTACCAAAGAAGAAACACAGAGGTGGTGACTATGTTTTCTGTGTACTCCTCACAGTACAAGTCTGTTCACATTTTATGAAGTTTCTCCCACCTGAAGTTTTTTACTTTCCTTTCCTTCTGAACACCAGATTAGTTTGCTTTTTGATTATTCTATATCTGTATTTCATCTTCCAGTTCCTCAAAGTTTTACATCACATCAGAGATATAAATCTCATATTCATTCATTTCTTCACACCGCAATTTACTTTTCAGTCAGCCTGTTCAGAACACGTTGGTATAAGGCCTTATGGATTAATGGATGGATGAGAAAGATTTTCTGACCTTAAGGGTCCATCTACCTGGAAAAGGAGACAGGAACGTGAACAACAAATTTGCAATGCAGCATGGTAAATTCTTTGATTGGCAAAAGTATAAGTGAAAACAAAAAAAGAGCCGTGACACCTAACTGAAATTAGTCTCATCGAGCATGGTAAATTCTTTGATTGGCAAAAGTATAAGTGACAAGAAAAAGAGCCGTGACACGTAACTGAAATAGTCTTATCAGCAAAGGCTTCAGGAGGAATCGGGATCGGAACTGAATTGTAATAGACTCATGGAAAGGCAAAGAACTGGGCAGTATACCTTTCTTAAGGCATTAGGTGGTGAAAGGAACATGTATGTGGCTATATCCTAAGAACTATTCTGCTTCATTTTCCGCTCTATAGGATATATTTCTGAGGTGGGGAGGATGCGAGAGGCAAAGAACTGGGCAGTATACCTTTCTTAAGGCATTTAGGTGGTGAAAGGAACATGTGTGTGGCTGTATCCTAAGAACTATTCTGCTTTATTTTCTGCTCTATAGGATATGTTTCTGAGGTGGGGAGGATGGGAATAGGTCTTAGGTCAGTGATTCTCAACTAGGGGTGATTTTGCCCACCCCCTTGGGAAAATTTGTCAATATATGGAGACATTTCACAACTGGAGGTATGCATGCAACTGGCATTTAGTGGTAGAGATCAAGGATACTGTTAAGTATCCTACAATACACAGGACAGGCCCTCAGAACAAAGACCCATCCTGCAAAAGATATTTAGAGTGTCAGGGATTAGAAATTCTGCCTGAAGTGCTTAAAAAGTTTGAAACCTCAGCTTTAGATAAAAATTATCATTGCTGACTTTAAAGTAAAATAGTAACAAAGTAGGATCCTCCTGTCTTTTGTCTTCCCGAGGCCATCCAGAACTCTGCTGTGGAAACAGTAGGCATTGCATAGGGCTGCTGAGCTTGCCATTTTTATAAAGTGCCTTGGGTTTGCTCTGACCTTTCTGCATTCCTAATTCTCTTGGATTCATTTTTTTTTAAATCTAGGGAAATGTGTTTCTTGATTAAGTACAAGATCAAGTGTATCTTCTTCCTAAATTAATGTTCCTCTTGATCAAAGTGCTCACTCATTTGTTATTTCTCCAAAAGGAAATGTGCATTTCTCAGACTCCATAAATCATATAAACAGGATTTTTTATTCACCACTTAAATGGAGATAAATCATAACTTATCTTCAGTATCTTCAGTTTGTACTGCACATTTGTATCTGGATACCCAGGATTTGGGTAACCCAAACATTTCCTCAGACTCTCGATCCATTCTGGTCCCCCCTTTACCCTATTTAGGGTTATTATTATCGGTGAAAATCAGACTCTTCCACGGGGTCCAGAGAAAAGCATTTCCTGGACCCAGGCACAGAAGATTGTGGTGTGACAAGATGTTTTATTTGTGATCCTAAATCAAAGGAGTTGCCCTCCTGGATTCCCAATGCCCCATCTTTGTCTGTCCTGCCATGGGAAAGGTCCAACCTTGTCTTCATCAAGACCAAAACAAAGGCCAGTGTCCAGGGTCTCTGTTTTATATTAAAGCTTAGTCTTTTGGAGCCCCCACAGTCTGCAGGCCCTGGTTGCTGCTACACCCGCATGCTCACTTGCTCCCTGGAGAGACATGAGAGAGAAACATCGATCAGCTGCCTCCTGCACACCCCCTACTGGGGATGTGCCCACAACCAAGGTACATGCCCTTGACCAGAATTGAACCTGGGACCCTTCAGTCCCCAGGCCGACGCTCTATCCACTGAGCCAAACCGGTTAGGGCCAGAGTCTCTGTTTTATATTAAAGCTTAGTCTTTTGGAGTCCCCACAGTCTGCGGGCCCTGGTTGCTGCTAGACCCGCATGCTCACTTGCTCCCTGGAGAGAGAGTGCGTGAACAAATGGGTGAGCCAGAGAGAGCATCTTTGTTCGCCTGGGATTATAACCAGGAATGCTTTCAAGATAACCAATCAACTTCCCAAGCTTTCATGGGCGTCTGCTGGGTCCAACCACTAAAGATGATCCCTTTCCCAGGTGAGACTGGCAGGCCTCTATGGTCAAGCACCTCCCTCTGCCATTTGACTTCTATTGCGCATGCGTTTACTTACCACTGCTCCCTGCTCCACAAACCTGTACGGGAGGCTGCTCCTTACATGGGGAAGGGAAGGTTGTTAAAGCTGTAGCTTCCTGGAGAAGCAAACAGGCTCAGTGTCCCAGCCCATTAGGCTCAACAATGTCCAATTCCTTTTGCTTCCTTCTTATTCATATTTAGCTACCTATGCTAACATTATCCATTGCTCATGCAAGTCTCATAGCTTAGAATGTCAACATCTTTTTAAAAAATACGTTACAACCATAGAAGACCTATCTAATTCACAGTCTATATTTTGTGAGTCCTTCCAACTTGATTCCCAAGTTCACATTAACTTTTCTTATTTAGTTTATCTAGAAATTAAAATTAATTAGTATTTTGTTCTTTTTTGTCATCTTAGCACAAAATTACATTTGCCACACAATTAGTATCTGTTTGTGCATGTGGTAAGTGTATACATACATATATGTATAAATTATTCTATGTCATTGGGTTCTCCTTCGCTTTTTTGTTGTTTTTGTTAGGTGTGAGCTCCTAACTGATGAGGACTAAAATGAAAAGATCAAACATGCATTAGGAAATAAAAGAGTATAGTTCTCCAGAAGTGACTGTAGATATAACTAGCATGTTTTTGTGGCCATTAGTATGAATTTGAACCTTTCTTATAAGAATCCAATAAAGGGTTAAAAATATATATTTAACTCCTGCCAACGTGGGCCATGTTCTACTAGTAAGTTTCTACCTATACTCAGAAGGAAGAAGTATGATGATTGATTAGTACAGTCTACTGTGGGCCTCAGAGTGATGAGCACAGCAAACATGAGTCCCCTACATTTTCAAATCTTGGTTTCTTATCAAGGGAGCCAGCTGAGTACTTGATTCCTTTATCAAGGGAGCCAGTTGAGTACTTAAAAGTAATAATGGAGTAAATGTTTCAATTGTGGAAATAAGATAATTAAAATGGAGGAAAAAGAAGAAAATATTTTTTTGGGGGGGAAATTTAGACACGTTATATTACACTACCTTCAGAGTGATGAGCACAGCAAACATGAGTCCCCTACATTTTCAAATCTTGGTTTCTTATCAAGGGAGCCAGCTGAGTACTTGATTCCTTTATCAAGGGAGCCAGTTGAGTACTTAAAAGTAATAATGGAGTAAATGTTTCAATTGTGGAAATAAGATAATTAAAATGGAGGAAAAAGAAGAAAATATTTTTTTGGGGGGGAAATTTAGACACGTTATATATACACTACCTTATTTAATACTCAAAAAAGCCTTTTGAGACCATCATCATTATTGACATTTCAAAGATGAGAACACCTAAACTTTAAAGAGCATTTACTCAACTAGTAAGGTCAGGGCTTGAATTCAGACCCCAGTTTAGTTGGCCTCAAAACCTATGTCATCCTAATGTTTACAGGGCTTTGGGGAACAATAAATATTTTAAGGTTTGTGTTTATTGAGAATGAGGACAAAATTGAGAATTATGCACTGAGAATAAAAATTTATGGATTTTACTAAATTTTCAGAATATGAGGCATCTGCAACCATTTCCACAATCAATCTAATAACATTTGGATCATCTCCAAAGGAAGCACCCTACCCATCAGAAATCACTACCTATTTTTCTCCAATCCTCCAGCACTGGGTAACCTCTAATCTACTTTCTACCTCTATATATGTTACTATTCTGGACTTTTTATCTAAGTGAAATCATCAAATATGTGGCCTTTCACAACTAACATGTTTCACTTAGCAAAATGTTTTCAAGGTTCATCCATGGTAGCATGTCTCAGCACTTCATCACATTTTGTAGATAACATATCATTTTATGAATATATCACATTTTTTCACCCATTCAGAAATTGATGAATATTCGGGTTGGTGTTTGCTTTTTGGTTATTATGAACATTTGTGTACAACTTGTGAGTGAGTGTGTGTGTGTATTATGTGTGTGATGTATTTGTGAAAATACAGTTTCAATTATTTGGGGTTTATAACAAGGAATGAATTTTTAGTCTTATGGTAACTCTGCTTAATCTTTTTAGAAACTGCCAATCTGTTTTCCGAATCATTTTACATTCCTACTAGCAGTGCACAAGGGTTCCAATTTTTCCATTTTCTTGCCAGAATTTGGATATAACCACTCTAGTGTGTGCAAAGAATTATTTCATCGTGGTCTTGACTTACATATCCCTAGTGGCTAACACTATCGAGCACCTTTTCAAATAGTTATTAAGTGTTTTTATTTCTTCCTTAGATTATAACTTACTTTTGAAGTTTATGTGCAACAACACACATAAAGGATTGAGGACCATGTGTGTCTGATGTATAGTAGCCTTTCAGTTAAAAAGCAAACAAAAACAAAAAACACACTAGTTTCCTTAACTATGACATTTCTCCAATAATCACTTTAGGTCTTTTAAGAGGTTTTTTTTAAGTTTTTAGAGTTAATAATTTATGAGAAATCACTTAAACTTTAGTAACATGTGCTTACACATAAGCTTTTGAAAATCTAATATGCTCAATTGTAAACTTTATTAACTCTATAACTTATAAACAGTAATTAAAGGTAGACATAAATATTAATTGCTCACATCTACATTCAGTTACAAATTATTTTTAGTGAAATTTTACATTACTGCCTGACAGGTTGACATAGAACAGGGGCAATTATCATTTGCATCAAGTGCTATACCATTTTGCACATAAATTATTTAGTTCATCCCATTGATTGGTTGATTGATTGATTGATTTGTTAATCCTCATCTGAGGATATTTTTCCATTGATTTTTAGGGTGAATGGAAGAGAGAGGGAAAGACAGAGAGAAACATGGATGTGAGAGAAGCACATCTACTGATTGCCTTCTGCATGAGCCCTGCCCAGGGCCCAGGCAAGCCAGGGAGGAGCCTGCAACCAAGGTACTTGCCCTCAACCGGAATTGAACCCAGGACCCTTTGGTCCACAGCTGACACTCTATCCACTGAGCCAAACTGGCTAGGGTAGCTCATCCCTTTTTACCTTTCCAGACAGAGAATGGATACACCTTAAATAATAGTACTGCTGACATTATTTGTTTGTTTAGTATGTATCTGGTGTTATGCTAAGCTCTTTAGGTGTGCAGTTTTGAATACTTTAATAAGGTAGATATTATTACGTTGATTTCACAGTTGGTGGAACTGAAATTTAGAGAACTTAATTTCCTTCTTATTGCCACGCAGGCCTTAAAGAGCAGTAGTATCCTCATTCTGCAATGTATTCCTTTCTTCTAACTATCTAAATTAACTATGAGAGCACACTCCGATTTCATATAGACTTCCTTAACAATTTAATTGACAAAATCATAAAACATATTCATTCAATAAAAGCTTTATTGAATATTTTATTACTTACCACATCCCCCTTATCTGCTGTGGACCAAAAAGCAAGTAAAACATCATGACTGCCACTCTGGAATAAGAAATCAACTTGCATCCTAGCTGGTTTGGCTCAGTGGATAGAGTGTTGGCCGATCCTCAGTAGGGGGCGTGCAGGAGGCAGCCAATCAATAATTCTCTGTCATCATTGATCTCTCTCTCTCTCTCTCTCTCTCTCTCTCTCTCTCTCTCTCTCCTCCCCTCTCTGAAGTCAACAAAAAATATTTTTTTAAAAAGAAAGAAATCTACTTGCAAGGAATATGAACATGGAAATAAGTTATTGCTACTAGAATAAGGTGAAAGGTCAGGCCCATTTTAAGCTCCAGGAAGGCAAGAAACTATGCCTGCTTTATTCAGACTCATATCACCAGTGCTACACAGTGCCTGCCAGAAAGTGGGTGCAATAAACTCATATTGACTTGAATATGAAAAAAAAAACAGCTTCCAGTGATAAGAGAGGGGATTGATGCTGAAAAATGTAATTCAGTACAAAGGGATGGATTTGGAGCCAGGAAAGGCAAGACTAGGGAAGGGCACTCTGCAACTCCACACACACACACACACACACACACACACACACACACACACATGCACAGGAGTAGGCACACATGGAGCACACACATGCACACACATGCACACACACGCACACAGAGAGAGACAGAAGCTCCACACAGTGATCCTATGCAATTTTGAGTGGCTACAGGAAGAAAAAAAAAAGTCTGGATAAATAACCAGAGATGAGGCCTCCAACTGCCCAGAGTCAGTTCAGGATAGTTCTTTTATGTCAGTTTTGAGGGCTTGGGTTTTATCCTTAAAACAATGGGGAATTGCAGCAGTGTTTTAAGCAGAAAACTATGAAAGATGATGTTTGTGACTTAACAAATCATCCCAGCAGTCCTGTAGAGAACAGATTAAAATTCAAAAACCATTCAGGGAAACTGAATGCAATTGTCTTAGTCAGATCACTGTTATAAAAATGCCATGGACTGAGTGGTTTACACACCGAATTTATTTCTCACAGTTCAGGAAGCTGCGAAGTCCAAGATCAAGGTTCTGGCAGATCAGTTCTTGGTGAGGGCCCCTCTTCCTGGCCTACACGTAGTCACCTTCTTGCTATAATCTCAAATCGATGAGAGAGGAAGCTCTGGTGTCTCTTCCTCTTCTAAAAAGAGAATTAATTCCATTATGGGGCTCTATCCTCAGGACCTCATCTAACCTAATTAGCTCTCAAAGGCCCCAAGTCCTAATACAGTCACATGGGGAGATGGGGCTTCAGTTTGGGGGAGGACACATACAACATTCTCTCCATAACAGAAATGTTTTATGCTACTTTAAATTAAGAAAGCCAAGACATATAAGCTGAATTAAAGAATGATGAATTGCATAGACTTCAGACTTGTTGGTCAGATGTAAGTTTTTGTAAGGTTTGTAGCTAACTTGTTAATGCCACTAACATTTACCTAGTTAGATAATAATCAGGAATTCAATACTTTGTTTTATTTTTTTGTTTCTTCAGGGGGAAGCATTCATATGAAAATGGTGAGCTTAGCTTTGGAGCTTGAGTTTAGGCTTTTGTGTAGAAAACATAGTTACAGATGTGTAATAGAATTTACTATTTTTCTAACCAATCAATGAACAGATATGTATCTTAGCCTTAAAGTCATTTTCTTAATCAGTTTTTTCATAATGTTATCAGTTTTGTGATGTTATATATTGAGCTGTGAAATAGGGTGAATATTTCTTTTTTTCTTTTGTTAAAATATTTTTATTGATTTTAGACAGAAAGTCAGAGGGAGATAGAAACATTAATGATGAGAAAGAATCATTGATCAGCTGTCTCCTGCACACTCCCTACTGGGATCGAGCCCGCAACCTGGGCACGTGCCCTTGACTTGGGATAGAACTTGACCTCCTGGTTCATAGGTCGATGCTCAACCACCCAGCCACACTGGCCAGGCATGAATATTTCTTAAAGTAAGAAAAATACATTATACCTTCTTTCTTTATTTCTAATGGTCTCTATATTAGAACAGGTTATGAATATATCTTTGGAAATGCCTGCTGAATTGAAGTGTGAACTTTTTGAATATAAATTACACTAAGATGTTAATTGGTCACATTTGTGTAATGCTTTGTGGTTACAAAACACCTTCAACATTTATCACATTTGTAATTCAGTCTTTGAAACAACCTCTGAATTAGGTGGACCAGGTGTTATTCCCTTACTGCAAAGGAAAAAAACAACAAAAAAGAAATGCCTGCTGAATTGAAGTGTGAACTTTTTGAATATAAATTACACTAAGATGTTAATTGGTCACATTTGTGTAATGCTTTGTGGTTACAAAACACCTTCAACATTTATCACATTTGTAATTCAGTCTTTGAAACAACCTCTGAATTAGGTGGACCAGGTGTTATTCCCTTACTGCAAAGGAAAAAAACAAAACAAAACAGAACAAAACACGGGCATTGAAAATTCAAGGGTTTTATGCCATTTTAAAGGCTCAGAGCAAAGCTTTACGACTATGTATGTATTATTTTCCTGTGTCTGTATTATTTTCTTTATTAGCTTTTGCCTCACTAAGATTCCTGAAATCTATGTTTTTCCATTCACCCCATGGAATGTTCTTTCTTTCAACTATTACCATTTAAAGTCCTAGTCATGCTGATTTATTAAATAATCTTTAACCTAAGATAAGATTCAAACCTGTAAGGGCACAACTACTGAATTTAGAGGGCAGGGCCTTCCTAACACTCTAAACACTGTAAAATGTTATGTTTTTGTTGTAGTTGTTTTGGGGAATTTTTGTTTAACATTTTAATTTAATTTTTGTTGTTGTTGTTTTCCCTTGAATAAAGCTGAGAGAGAAAACTGTTTCTTGAGAGAAGCAGGGGCATTGTATGGAGTATGACATCTGTCCAGGAGAGCTGTATTCTGGCTTGCCTTACAAATTCCTTTGAGAAATAAGAATAGAACCTGTGATAATTAGACACTAGATTGATTTTTTTGGGGGTCAATAACAGTATAGTAAAGAGCCTACTTTCCCATAATTTTACCAAATCTAAATACTTTTTAAGCTCTATAATTCTGAAGCTGATAGTCAACAATTGTGTTATTGTTTTTAAAAGTTACACTATTTTCATATTATTATTGGACATTTTATGTCTGCAATCAAAATATTCTAAATGATGTCCAGGCCATTTATCTATGGGGATCAATCACTATTTGATGTGTATAAGCACTTCATGTACTTTTAGGACATTTTCATATAGTGGAAATGTCTATTCCCTGTGTGTGTGTTTTTAATGTGTCTTTTGATTTTGTTTCTGTTTTGTACACATGAAAATTTGATATTGTAATTGATCTTTTTTTTGGCTTTCACAATATACTTTTACAAACCCATACCAACTTTAAGATTATAAAATATGTATGTAATGTACTTATAATACCTTTTTACTTTATTTTAAATTGTGAAGCGTGAACAATCCAACTTAATTTATTTTCTAAATGTGAGGCCTATTTTATTGAAACCAATTATTAAGTACATTTTACCACCCTATATTATTTCATCCTGGAAGGTTATATGTGTTTTTATTGAGCCCCTTTTCCATTTTAACTTACATCAAGAAGATCATGGTACCTCACAAAGATTCCACCAATGCTTTATGGTTATAATTGAACAGTGGGGAAATGGAATGATGGACACAAATTGAGCAAGAAAGAACTTTGAGCAACATCCAGCCTTTTTTCAGACTGTTTCTAGAATACAGGTTTATAAGCACGATAAATAATAACAAGCATTAGAGTTTTTCTGGGAAACATCTCTCTTACAATGAGGCATGTAGGCTCAGAGAGTCAAAGTGACTTGACCAAGGCAAGTTCAAGTAGCATAGCTGACATCATGTTAGATATTGGAATAACTTTTTAAAAATATTCTAATAAAATGACTGATTGAAGGTCTAGTATTAGAATGCAGGGAAATCTTATAAAAAAGAAAAAAGAAACCTGTAGCTTCTGACTGACACTTATATTAAAATCTTGTAAATCTATCCACCAGATTGAGCTCACCCAGCCCTCAACTATCAGTGTATTCCCTCAGAAACCTTCACTTATATGGGAAAATTTGACAGAGTAGTGACAACTCCATTATTCTAAGAAAGCTTCCCTCTCTGTTGTTTATCTAGTTTATAAATTTCACTTCAATTTTTCCTATTGTCAGGTAGTTAGCATTATATTTATTTAAGTACATAGCCAGAGCCATTCAGCAGTTCTTCACATCCAGTTAACAAAATATTATTCAAGAAATAAAGTATATCCACATAAATTAATTGTCTCTTTCACTTTCTCTACATACAGTCCTTTTTTTCTTGCATAACATTTACTTGGCTTTCCCCAGTTTTCATATCTATATGAAGCATTATTTTTTATCCATTCTATTATTCTCTAAGGTATTCTTCTTTAATGACAATTTTTATATTCATAACTTATATAATATATTATTACTTTAATACCAGCTCACCCAAGTAGGGACATGCATACACATGAAGACTAAAATAATAGGATGACATGGCTGGCTCTTCCCAAAGTGAGTAAGTGAATCCACATGGATCTCATGGAGGGGTCTAGTTGTTGCCTCAGGTCATGAACTCAGGCAAATATTTCCCTCAGAAACTTGGGTTAAGAAACCCTTTATATAGTGATTGGCTTGATTAAATTTATGAGAATTAATAAGAAAAAAGTTCAGAATGGCCATTTTAAAAATTTAGATAAAATAATAGAGAACCTATATAACATAAAGAATGAACAAATGTATACCAAGAAAATAAAAAATGAGAAAAGATAATAGACTATCATCAAATGCAACACTGGATATTCTAGTTTTTGTCTCTGTTTATATTATTTGTACCCTGTACATTTTTCTGAATTAAAATCATAAAAGTTATAATGCTAGAGAAAATGTTAACCAGTTTTTTTGTATATATATTAAGGATTTCTAGGACAAAATAATTGAAAAAATTTCCAAAATTATTGCTTTTGAGTAATATCCAGGAGAAGGGAAAAAGACAATCTTTTACACATTTGTGTTTATATTGAAAGTATTATTTTGCCTAACTCAACATTAGTTGGCCACTTCACAGTTGCTTTTAGATTTACCACATTTTATCAACTCTACTACTCAGCTGATTATGAAACCTAACATTAGTTAATGTATTATTTAGAATTAAAAATAGTTTGTTAATTTAACCATAACTCAATGCCTCAATAATATATCACATATGCCTACGTATATATTATTTGAAATTTCTACAATCTATTCAAGGGGAGTTAGAAATTCCACTTACATTTAGATGCACTGTTTGTCGTGTAATAATCAATTCTTCCATGTATCTCAGAAATAAACTTGAATTCTGCTTCATCTACTGTGGGTATCATCTTGTCTTAGGTTCTGCAAAGCACTTGATTGCTTTACAATAAAATGTGGAGTCACTGTCATTGCTCCAACAACAAATTCTGTTCCACTGATGTAAAATACATGTTTCTGAACCCTTTTGCATAATCAAAGACATTTCATTTTATGAATGACTCATAGTGCTCTCTTTGTGATGCCACTTTAAATGGCAATTAAACTCAACACATGTGGTAACAATGAAGCATATAAAACAATTACATTGAAAAATGAAATTGATGACTAAGTCTGTGCATGTGCAGGCATTGAAAACAACTTCAGAACTCCCAATTGGCTGACAAAGAATGCAAACACGATTGATAATGAGACAAAAATCAATAATATGTGTGCTACTTGAGAGAGAATGAGCATCTTAAAATTAATGAAATTCAGTATATCATATTTTTTTCTCAGTCTACTGTCATCCTTAGGACTTACTCCTTTCAGTTAGAAAAGTTGGCCAATAAAAAGGAGAAAACAAGCAAACATAAAAACAAAAAGATTGTGTTTGTGCCATGCTTGGTCATAGAGTATATTTATATAAAGTACAGGACATCAATTGCTAGTGACATTATCAAGATGGTAACAGAGATCATTCCAGACCTCAGTCACTCTCGCAAGAAGACTAAATAGAAACTATACAAAGACAAAGCACCATTGTGAAAATCCCAGTGCCTGGGTGTGAAGCTGAAGTACCTGTCTGGAATACAGAGAACAAAAAGGGCCACATTAGCGTGACTCAGTGATTGAGCCTCAATCTATGAACCTGGAGGCTACAGTTCAATTCCTGGTCGGGGCACATGCCCGGGTTGTGGGCTCAATCCCAGTAGGAGGTATGCAGAAGGCAGCCAATGATTCTCTCTCATCATTGATGTTTCTCTCTCTCTCTCTCTCTCTCTCTCTCTCCCTCTCCCTTCCTCTCTGAAATAAATTAAAAATAAAAAAAACTTTTTTTTAAGGACCACATTAAAAGGGAGGACTGGCTTCACATCACTGCATCACCCTTCTGCCAGGCTGCCACAGAGCTGAACTGGGGAAGGGGGGTTACCCTGGGCCCAGGGTCTCTTCAGTGGTAAAAGAGAGCTCAAGGTGTATATACAGTTTTCCCAGTGTTGCAGGATGCTTCCTAAGGCCCACTTGGCTCTGCCTTACGGGGATCACTGGGGGATCTGTGGCACTCTACCACTGGGGATCAGATAGAGATATCCAGGAGGCAGGGCTTACGTCAGCAAGCACCCAGATTTTGGCAGATAGTATAACTTTCCAAAGCATAACTCAAGCAGAGATTTCAGCAAGAAGCTCTGCCCATCACCAGAGCCAAGCTGGTGGCCCTGCCTGACCAGAAAGTTCATTTGGCATTTATTCCTTATTCGGGTTCACAGTCAATTGGCCATCCCGGCTGCAATCCATTCTACTGCTCTGCCTGAACAGGCAAGCGTATCTTCAGTCTTGTCAAACTGCTGAGCAGAGCTTTTACTCCCACGCATTCAGGAAGCCAGTCCAGAGAACTCAGGCAGCTTTGGGAATCTCCTATAAACTCACCCAGGCAGGAAGCCTAACCGGTAGACCTGCTCAACTGTTGAACAACTCTGGCTGCACATAACCAATGAGACTGAACAATCATCATGGGAAAACTGGAAGTCCACCCTGTAGCTCTGCCCAGCCCTATACCAGCCTATAAACCTACCCAGTAGCGGAATCCAGCATACAAACATGACTGATTGCTGAACATAGACTGTGACCTTGTCCACACAAGGATCCTAGCCAGTGATTCCATCTAGCTGTGGACAATTCTGTAGACCCACCCAACTGCAGGATATAGCTAGAGACTCTTCCCGACTAAAGAGCTTGGCCAGCAATCTTTTGCTGAAGCAGAGCACAGGCAGCGAACTATCAGATCATGAATCAAAGCCTGTGAACTCACCTCCAACTTTGAGACAGAGCCTATGGCCCAACCTGAGCATGTCTAGACAGTTATACCACCTGGTAAGGGAATACAACCTGAGGCATACATGACCGGGAGTGATGGCAGATTCAAGCCTTTTATTCCCCCCAACCACTCATGCCACCCTCTGTTCACTCAGGCCAGAGAACACAGCCTACAACCTTTTCAGACCAAAGTGATTACACAGCCCATCTAGTGTCCCCATCATAATTCAAAGCCTGTGAACTCACCTCCAACTTTGAGACAGAACCTATGGCCCAACCTGAGCATGTCTAGACAGTTACACCACATGGTAAGGGAATACAACCTGAGGCATACATGACCAGGAGTGATGGTAGATTCAAGCCTTTTATCGCCCCCCCGCACCAACCACTCATGCCACCCTCTGCTCACTCAGGCCAGAGAACACAGCTTACAACCTTTTTAGACCAAAGTGATTACACAGCCCATCTAGTGTCCCTATCATAATGTCGAGTAAAGCCAGCAGCCATGACCAATTAGTAAGCACGCTCAGCAGCACAGTGAACACAGAGCACAGACAGCAGCCCAACTGGCCATGGAGCCCAGCCAGTGACATACACCCTGAACTAAGAGTTTGGGTGGTGGCCTCATCCAACTTGATATCCAAAAGTGACCCCTGCTTGCCTACAGATGCTACCAGCTAATCTGTCCAAGCTAAATTGACTGATGGAGGTCTTTTTGTATCAAATGTATAATGCTTGGAAGAGGAGACCACTTAAACAAATGCACACATACCAGTGCAAGGAATCAATGATCATAAGAAATTAAATAAGCATGATATAAATAAAGGAAACTAACAAAGTTCTAATAACTGAACTAAAGATAGTGAGATTAATTTAACTTTTGCTTCCACCTATCTATTCCAGTAAAATTTAAAGCAAAGTTAACCCATTATATACTTACTTCCAAATTCCGTAAATATTTTAAATTAAATTTTATTATAAAGTATAGATAGACATAAAGACCATGCCTTCAAATCCTAATGCCCATACCCTTACCCAAAGTGACAACTCTTATAGATTTATATCACTCTGGACCTTTAAAAATAACATTCCAGACTTCTAAATCTCCACTGAGAAAAAAGGATTATTTTATATATTTTATATAAATTAGATCTCCTTTCTGGGACTAGCTTGTTCATATACTTTGTTCATTATTGTTTTGAGTTATTTTTCTCTTTCTTATTCATTATTCAATGCTTTTTCTGTTACAGGTATTACAAATATATTTTCTCAGTATTCCACTAGAATGGTATACTTTGTGAGTGGTAGCTTTTTAAATATATAAAAAACAGTATTTTATCATTTCCAACAGATAGAAGGACTAATACATTTAACCATCCACTTGATGTTGAAAATAAAAAAAAAGTGGGGGGGAGGCATTCAGGGAGAGGTATCAGAATATATATAGCTGCTCTTGATGTAATCAAGTTTAACAATATTTCTCTTATTATACTTAATGCCTTTATATGAGTCACTCAAAAGGTCCTTTTTATCCCTTGATCACAAAATATATTCTTCTCTATTGTATTTTTATTACTATTAAGTTCAGTTTTTAAAATTATTTAAAATACCCAGTATTTATTTGTATGGGAATCTAGCATTCTTTTCCACATGAATAGAGACTTGTCTCAATACCATTTATAAAAAAGTCATTTTTTGCCCAATAATTATGTCAATTTTATCATGTAATAAATCTCATAGATTTTTCTGCTATATGTTCATGAATATCTATATCTGTCTTTCTATATATATATATATAATAGAACTAAGATGAGAAAAACAAACAACAAGCCATAAACACTTGGAAGCTTAAATATTCAACTCTCAAAAAAAAAGGTAGATCATGTAGACAGAGACTCAACAAACAGTGGATTTGAACAAAACTATAGACCAAATGAACCTAATAGAAATATACAGAACATTTCATCCACAACAGCAGACTATACACTCTTCTCAAGCACATGAAACATTTTAAGCCACAAAATAAATCTCAACAAATTTAAGAAGTAATTATATCAAATATCTTTACCAACCACAATAAAATACAACTAAACAAACAAAAAAGCAATAATAGGAGGAAATCTGGAAAATTTACAATGCATGGAGATTAAATAACATCCTCCTGAAATCCAGTTTATCAAAGAAGAAATTATAAGTAAATATGGAGAGAGAGAGAGGGAGAGAAAGAGAGAGAGAGAAAAGTTGAAACACAGAATATGAAACCTTATGGGATGCATGAAAAGCAGTTTTAAGAGAGAAGTTTACAGTAACAGGCACATCAAGAAAAAATAAAGATATCGAATAAACAATCTAATTTTACATCTCAAGGAACTAGTATAAGAAGAACAAAATAGTTCTACAGTTTCAGAAGGAAGTACAAAAGTTTAGAGTAGAAAGAAATGAAATAAAGAATAGAAATACATTAGAAAAGACTAACAAAACTAAGAATCACTTTTAAAAATTATTAATAAAATTTAGAATCCTTTAACTAGACTAACAAATAAAAATAGGGAGTGGGGACCAAATACATAAAATTATAAATGAAAGAGGAGAATTTAAAAACAACACAGAAAAACAAAGGAACATAAGAAACTATTATGAGCAATTCTATGTCAACAAATACACAATATAGAAGAAATTGATAAATTACTAGGAACATACCAAGAGTAAATCATGAAGACATAGAAATCTGAACAGATCAATGCATAGTAAAGAGAAGAAACAACTAAAAACCTCCCAAAAAAGAAAAGCCCAGACAGATGGTTTCAGTGGTAATTTCTACAAAACACCTAAAGAACTAATGCTAATTTTTCTCAGCTTCTTATAAAAAAATTGAAAAGGAGGGAACAGTTCCAAAGTCATTTTACAAGGCCAGCACTACTGTTATACCAAAGCCAAAAAATAGGACTTTACAAAAAAGAAAACTGCAGATCAATATTCCTAATCAATATAGATAAAAACATTCTCAACAAAAACTAGAAAACTAAATTCAATAGGACATTAAAAGGATTACACATCATGATCAAGTAGAAATTATGCCTGACACACAAAGCTAGTTCATCATATGCAAATCAATAAACATGATAAATCACATTAATAGAATAAAAGATAAACACCATATCATTTCAATAGCTGCAGAAAAAACATTTGACAAAATTTAATATCCTTTTAGGGTAAAACTCGCAACAAATTGGGAATAGAAGGAATATAGTTAACTTAAGAAAGTCCATTTGTGACAAGTCCATAGCTTACAACATACTTCACAGTGAAAGGTTGAAAACTTTTTCTCTAAGATCAGGAATAAAGCAAGAGTACCCACTCTCACTACTCCTATTTGACATAGTACTGGAATTCCTAGCAAGAGCACTCAGGCAAGATTAAGAAATTAAAGGCATCTAAGTAGGCAAAATGAAGTAGAGATTAAAAATGACAGCAGAGTAAGTGGATGCTGTACTGACATGCTCTAGTAGAGATTAAAAATGACAGCAGAGTAAGTGGATGCTATACTGACATGCTCTCAGGAACAAACTGGTATTGCAACTAAAATACAGAAAAAATCTTCTTGAATAATCACCCGAAAACTCGCAGGAGAGAACCATGACACCCAAGGACTGAAAGTGAAGACCACATGGAGACTGGTAGGAGGGGCGGATGCGCAAAAGGGCTGGCCGGGTGCCCACAGACAGCAACTGAAGTCCTGGAGAGATATCTCAGCTATGGGGGTTGCCACTGTGAACTCTGGGATCTAATCCCCAAGCTGGGCCCCCCAACAGAGAGCACCAGAATTGAGGAGGGTACGCACATCATATCTGGCTGTGAAAAGCAGCAGGGTATTATCTGCCAGAGAGCAACAGCTGAAAAATCAGGCACCCTCTTAAAAGGCCAATGCACAAAATTCCCTGTGGAGCCACCCAACTTGTGCTCTGGCAGAGGGAGGGTGAAGTGGACTGGAGCTATGATGGCAGAAGCCAGGACTGGGGACTCGGGGGATAGAGCTCAGAAGGCAGGCACTCTAAGACATAGAAAACCCCAAAGACTCCATCAAAAAAACTATTAGACTTAATGAATTTGGCAATGTAGCAGGATAAAAAATTAACACCAAGAAATCTATGGATTTTTTATATACAAATAATGATCTCACAGAAAGAGAAACTAAAAAAAAAAGAAATCCCATTTACATTGCAACAAAAAATCAAGATACCTAAGAATAAACTTAACCAAGTACTCGAAAAACTACAGGACATTGAAAAAAAAGAGATACCAATGGAATATTTCACAGACCTAGAACAAACACTCCAAAAATTCATATGAAATAAAAAAAGACCCCCAATAGCCACAACAATCCTGAGAAAGAATAACAAAGTTGGAGGGATCATAATACCAGATATCAAGCTGTATTACCAAGCTACGGTTCTCAAAACTGCCTGGTACTGGCACAAGAACAGACATATAGATCAATGGAACAAACAGAGAACCTAAAAGGTGACCCAAGCCATGATGCGCAATTAATATTTGACAAAGGAGGCAAGAGCATACAATGGAGTCAGGATAGTCTTTTCAATAAATGGTACTAGAAAAATTGGACAGATACATGCAAAAAAACAAACAAAAACTAAAAGTAGACCACCAACTTACACCATACACAAGAATAAACTTAAAATGGATAAAGGACTTAAATGTAAGATGAGCAACCATAAAAATCTTAGAAGAATCCATAGGCAGCAAAATATCAGACATAGCAATATGTCATAGCAATATCTTTACTTATACAGCTCCTAAGGCAATGAAACTAAGGATAAAATAAACAAATGGGACTACAACAAAATAAAAAGCTTCTGCACAGCAAAAGAAACCCTCAATAGAACAAGAAATTCCACTGCATGGGGGAACATATTTGCCAATGATAAGGGTTTAATCTCCAAAATTTACAGGGAACTCGTACAACTTAACAAAAGGAAGATAAACAATCCAATTAAAAAAGTGGGCAAAGGACTCAATAGACACTTTTCACAAGAGGACCTACAGAAAGCCAAGAGACACATGAGAACATGCTCAAAGTCACTAATCATCTGAGAGATGCAAATCAAAACAACAATGAGGTACCATCTCACGCCTGTCAGAATGGCTATCATCAACAAATGACAAGTGGTGAGGATGTGGAGTAAAAGGAACCCTTGTGTGCTGCTAGTGGGAAAGCAGACTGGTGCAACCACTATGTAAAACAGAATGGAGTTTCCTCAAAAAATTAAAAATAGAACACCAATTTGACCCAGTAATCCCACTTCTAGGAATATATATCAAGAAATCAGAAACACCAGTCAGAAAGGATAGATGCACCCCTATGTTCATAGCAGCAAAATTTACCATAGCTAAGATTTGGAAACAGCCTAAGTATCCACCAGCAGATGAGTGGATTAAAAAACTGTGGTACATCTATACAATGGATTATTACGCTGCTATAAAAAAAGAAGGAACTCTTGCCATTTGCAAAAGCATGGATGAACCTGGAGAGCATTATGCCAAACTAAATAAGCCAGTCAGAGAAAGATGCAAATCACATGATCTCACTCATTTGTGGAATATAATGAACATCATACACTGATGAACCAAAATAGAGCCAGAGAAAAAAAATATTTTAGCATATAATAGAAGTAATCCTGTTATTTGTAAATTTTTAATATTTCCTACAACTTTTGTGATATTATACTGTGTTAGTACAGTTTTGGTAATATTATTACATTTAAAATCTTTTTTTGAAATATTAATTTTATAGCATGTAATATTATATTTTAAATTGTTTTTCTTGAAATATTAATGTTTATTGCATGTAACATTATTATACATAAAATCATTTTTCTTGAAATAAAAAAAGAGGTATTCAGACTTGTCTCCATTAGGAGAATATTCTTCCCTCTTGTTGGTGTACATGCCAATGAATATATGATCATAAATCTCTCCTGACATTGGGAAAATTTGCCAATTCCACCACCAAGGAAATAGCTGCTGATTATTTAACCAAACTAGTTTTACACAATAAAATAGCTTTGATTATTTACTTAGGAGGTGTATATGCAATAGCAAAAACTACCTGTTGCACTTGGATAAATTCCTCTGGGAAAGTAGAAATTTAACTACATAAAATTAGACAATAAGCCAATTGGCTGTAACAACAACAACAAAAATAAAATTGTCTCTGCAGATTACATGATCTTATATATAGAAAATCCTAAATCTGTTAGAACTAGTCATCAAATTCATTGAATATTCTGGATACAAATTTAGCATGTACCAATCAGTTGTGTTCCTATACATAAATTATTTGAAAAAATAAAACAATCCTATCAAAACTATCTTTTATAATAAAAGGCTAATATGCAAATCGACCCAGCAGCAGAATGACTCGTTGCTATGACATGCACTGGCCACGAGGGGGCAGATTCTCAATGCAGGAGCTGTCCCCTGGTGGTCAGTGCACTCCCACAGGGGTGGTGCCACTCAGCCAGAAGCCGGGCTCACAGCTGGCGAGTGCAATGGCGGTGGGAGCCTCTCCCACTTCCGCAGCAGCACTAAGGATGTCTTACTGGGGAGTGGGCCTAAGCCATCAGTCAGACATCCCCCGAGGGTTCCCGGACTGTGAGACGGCACAGGCCGGGCTGAGGGACCCCCCGAGTGTACAAATTTCATACACTGGGCCTGTAGTAGCATCATAAACAATAAAATACTTAGGACTATATCTAACCAAGGATGTAAAAGATCTATACACTAAAAGCTCAAAGATATTGATTAAAGAAATTGAAGAAGACACAAATAAATAGAAAGGTATTCCTTGGGGAGTGGTTTTGACATGTTTATATTTTTAAATGGTTGAAAATGGCAATATAACACAATATTTTGTGATTATAAATTTTACCGAATTTAAATTTTAGTGTTAATAAATAAACTTTTGTTGGAACAAAACCTCACACCTTTATTGCCTATGACTGCTTTGAGACTACACAGCAGAGTTGAGTTGCTGCAATTAGGAGCATATGACTTTGAAAACTTAAACTGATCCTTTCTAGAAAAAGTGTTTTGACATCTGCTATATGTCAATTTCTTATGTCCTTCGTTGATTTGATCCAAATAACATTGTATCTATATAATAGTGTGGAGCTTTTCTTTTTTCTTTTAATTTTGTTTCACACTTTCTCTTTTAAATTAGGGAAACTACCCCCTTTATACTAATTGTATTTAATTTTGGTCATTTCAGTACAGTGAAGTATGTCAATGTGTTATTTTCTCTCTCCTTTTTTTGGAACTCATTCTTGTAATTTTCAAAATAGATGAAAATTACCATAATCACTTCCTCTTTGACCCAGATAATATGTACAAGAGCTTTTATCTTTTTGGTATTTCAGATGGTTTGATTTTTTTTTATTCTTTTGTTATTAATGTTACATTGTTTGCACTGAATCCTGATGATGTGGTATGCATTATTTCTAGCCTTTTAAAAGTAATATATGGTCCTTTTTTGAAAATATCTCAGGAATTTGGAAAAATAAATACAATGTTAGATTTACATATTTATTATATGCACCCATTATGATGACCAAGCATGTTTAATCCTTAATTTTTGCTTATTTTACCTCTGAAAGGTGGGAGGTGTGACCTTAATGTTTTTGAGTAAACTTATTTTAATAACAGAAGTTTAAATACATAAATTGTTTTAAAAAAATATTCAGCATATATTTTAGGATATTCTAATCTTCACTAGATAAAAAGGGAGAGCCCCTGCTTCCATGAAGGCCTCATGATAGGAATTATTTTAAGAAAATCAAAACAAAGTAAGAAAAAGGCAACTATATATAATCTTTATTGTTGAAAGTATTACATATGTCCTCTTTTCCCCCCATTGACCTCTTCTACTCTTCCTCCCCCCACCCCCAGGCTTTTACCACCCTATTTTCTGTGTCCATGTGAAACAGCAATTTTAAGGGTAAGATAGAACAGGTTTAGGAAGTTTTAGAAATTTTGGAAATTAAGGGGACCATGGAGGAAGCACAGGGCTGCAGAGCAGCAGAAGGTATATTTCCATAGAATAGAGGAGCTGAAAAGCTGCAACAGGTACATTTCCATAGAATGAAGGAGCTGGGAACAGCAAAAGGTCTATATTTACAAAATAGAGAGAAAGAAGCCCTTCATCCAGAAGGAGAAGAAGAAAGCCCAAAGGGAATAGGAAAACAATAAGGAAGGGGGAGGGGGGAGAACCTCATATGTCCCATGTGAGGTTCAACCTTTGAGCCCAGGAGTTACTATAGTAACCAGTCTAAGGGAAGATTGACCAATCAGAGTGGATATCAAGGCACCAGGATCTGCAGCCTTTATAAGCCATAGGGAAAAGGAACTCAGTGGGCCTCTTCCCCCTCCCTACATGGGAGTCAGTTCTGTGGGACTCCTTTCTTCTCCCCAGGTGGGAGTCTGTACTTCTTCAATAAATCTCTATTTTGCTATACCACCTTCTGTCTGTGGATTCATTCTTCGGTTCCAGCGGACACAGAATCCAGGTTCCAGTCCAAAAAGTCCATATCACATGGGTTATGCATATCTGCATACAAGTTCTTTGGTTGGTCTCTTCCCACATGCATCTATTTCTCTTGATATATTTTGTTCACCTGTTTATTTTGTTCATTAGATTTCACATATGAGTGAGATCATGTGATACTTGTCTTTCTCTGACTGACTTAGTTCACTTAGCATGCTACCCTCCAGGTCCCTCCATCATTTGCACTATATTTTCATAGGCTTGTTTGACGTTTTGGTTGGTGGATGGTGTCCTTTCCTATTTCTCAATGCTGTTAAAGAATCTCTCATCTATGTATATACTGCATTTGACATTTCAGTAAGAATATTTGAGGGAGGACGACTTAGTTGGACATGACATCTATTTTTTTTAATTCTCAATGATTTTTATTGTAGAGACACAGATGGCTTCTCTCTGATTTTGGTATGTACTGATGAAGGGAGAATGGCAGTATGATTCTAGTAATTTTTAAATATGTGTGACATTTATTAATCAAATATAGACTTCACATGCATTTTTAAAATAGCAATTAAAATATACTAGGAGTCTCAGAGGGAAGGCAGGTCTGGATGGAAAAATATTAACCAAAGAGCTTGTATGCATAACCCCTGGACACAGACAATAGGGTGGTGAAGGCCTGGGGTGGAGGGCAGGGGCAGGCTAGAAAGGGCCAGTGGGGGAAAAGAGGATACATATGTAATACTTTCAACAATAAAGATTTAAATACAAATAAAAATATTTTAGATATATTTTAAATATTCTGATAAAGTCTAGTACATGCATGGATTTATAAACTTCTTGCAATTTATGACTCCTCCCCAGGACATTTGGGTAAAAACCATGGCTTTAGGGAATGTGACTTCTAATTTGGAATTTCAATGGGACTTATTATATGAATTAATTCTTAATCCCTAGGCTATTGAAATGCAATTGAAAATTAGCACTTTAATGTTTAAATGGTTCATAGAATGAATTACCTTTTCAACAGCTAAATGTTACCCTAGGGGTGTAAAATATTTACCATAGTTTACTAAATTATTTATGTTTTACCCTTAAAAAAAAAAGTCTATGTTTGAAAGGGGTCCATTATCTATAATAATAAAAGGGTAATATGCTAATTAGATTAGATGTCTTCTGGACATCATTCCAGACATCCTTCCTGAGTTATGAAGTAGCAATGAAAATAATTTTATGGTTGGGGTCACAATATGAGGAACCGTATTTAAAAGGCCAGAAGGTTGAGAACCGCTGATTTAGAGGTACCTGCACTGCTCCCGTCAATAATGATGTACTTTCCAGGTGCTCCCCAACACGTGTAGACTCTCAACCTACAAGGTTTATTTATTTTAGATTTTCCCTCCATATCAAACTCATCAACACTGCTTGCTATATATATATATATATATATATATATATATATATGTATATATACACACATATATATATATTTGTTGTTGTTATTAAATATTGGGGAAATAGCAGTAAGAAAAAATGGATACTACTGTATTGTTCTTGCAGGCAGAGTTTGTAATCTTTGTAGACAATTCTATGAAATTGGATCTGATTTACATCCCCCTTAACCTGGATAAAATAAGGATAATTTTGGTGTTGAGGGCAATTCTACTACTTAGGATAAGTGTCAAGAGAGCTCATATATTAGTTATGTTAGCTGTAAATAATAGAAAGCACTAAATGAAGAGTGGGTTAAGCAAAAAAAGGAGCTTATTTTTGTCATCCTGAGCTAATCAGTTTAGTTGATGGGATGGGTCTCTTCCACTTTAGGGACTTTAATGATCCGAATTTAATCAGAGATGCAGAAACACTATCCATTTTGATCAAGGGCTATAAGATAAGAATTAGATATCATACAATTTTGGAATGAGATAGGAAGTAGATGTTCAGAAAAGATTTGGGGAATCATAGATTTTCCCTCAAACCAGACAATCTGAGAAGCAAAGCTTGTCCAGAGGCTAAAATAGTCCTAAAAAAACAAAAAAAGCTTGTGGAATGGTCTATAGAAAACTTTGTTTCTATGTAGCTGCCATCTACTGCCAAGCTTCCCCTGGAGGACCTGGAGCCTCTGTGAAGGTCAGCATCTGTGAAGAAGATCTGGACACAGAGCAGAAGAGAGTGGGGACAGAAACCCAATGGTACCTCTGCAAGCCTGGCAGAACAACTGACCACGGTCACCATAAGAGAGTGATGGATTACTTCTACCTGAATTCAGTCTCCAAATGTCTCACCAATTCTTCATTTTATAAACTCTAACTAGGAACCTTACAGAAAAGATGATTCTGGGACAATAAACCAAGCCAAAATTGTCCAAACTACCAGAAGTATAAAAGCCCAGCCAGGTACTCAAAATCAAAGCAGGTTGGTGGGAAATATTCATTTGGATGGAAAGGAGTCACTTAAGCAGGTGGTCCACATAGGTTCTATATTGGGAGGGGACTTTGAGAATTAAGATTAGGAAGGCAAATTGGTAAAAGTTGTGTGAGATTTTAGCAAAAAAGGGGGAAATGTTGAATATATTTGAGAGGTAAAATATGGCTGGAGTAAATGTTGAATAGCATTATAACATTTGTAAATCACTTTACAAGGTTTAGAGATTCCTGGTTTGCCTTCCCTTTTTAATATTTATTTTACATTAAAAAAAAAATAAAACCAACAACCTGAATTCAGTACTGTTTTCTCTACTTCAGACCCATAAGCTATCTGGATACGTTTGGGGAATGAGCACTGAAGTGTGTATTGGGCAGTGATGGAGTGTATGCACCTAATGCATTTGGCAAGTGCTCTGAGGGAAATTACTTTGTTCTTATTCAGACAGATACTATCATGCTGTTCCTAAATAAAATGCCTATCACCAGTCATTTTTGTGTGATGAAGAGAGACAGTCTGTACTGAATAAGAAGCAAACATTTTTGAGATTTAAGACGATGGTTAAGCTCTGAAGAAACCCATATTGATGCAATTTTTCCTGGTAGCTCAGGTTAATTTTGCGTTCATAGAGCTAATTGTATTCATACCTATCCAAGGATGCTGCATGATTAGGAAAATGCCTAAGGCTCCTAGGAGTGGAGGGACAAGAGCTTGCAATTCATGAATGAAGGCTAGAAAAAGCCGGTTCTCATAAGAAACGCCAGTCAAAGAAATTACCTCTAGTGAAGCTGCCTTCTTTCCCACAGTCATCTGGCAGTATTCAATATTGTAATTTCATAAGAATACCTATAAGGCTGACAGGATTAAGCTCCTCCCTATGAATTTTAAGAAACAAATACACAATTTAAACACTACTTAGCTTGGTGCCAGAACTTCTAGTTGGCTCACAATGTCTTGTTTCCCCTTCTTTAATAGAAAAAAAGCCCCGGATTTGATAGCTGGCCCATGTATGCCTGAAGACTACATTTTCCAGTTTCCCTTAGAGCTAGGTTTGGCCATGCTACTAAGTTCACATTTTGGTTAAGAAAATGAAAGCAGAGGTGGTGAGGACAATTTTCAGCATGTGCTGGCTAAGGGAGATGTACTCTTTTTTTTTAAAAAATTATTTTATTGTTTAAGGTATTACAAATAGTAGAGAAGAAGAAGAAGAAGAAGAAGAAGAAGAAGAAGAAGAAGAAGAAGAAGAAGAAGAAGAAGAAGAAGAAGAAGAAGAAGAAGAAGAAGAAGAAGAAGAAGAAGAAGAAGAAGAAGAAGAAGAAGAAGAAGAAGAAGAAGAAGAAGAAGAAGAAGAAGAAGAAGAAGAAGAAGAAGAAGAAGAAGAAGAAGAAGAAGAAGAAGAAGAAGAAGAAGAAGAAGAAGAAGAAGAAGAAGAAGAAGAAGAAGAAGAAGAAGAAGAAGAAGAAGAAGAAGAAGAAGAAGAAGAAGAAGAAGAAGAAGAAGAAGAAGAAGAAGAAGAAGAAGAAGAAGAAGAAGAAGAAGAAGAAGAAGAAGAAGAAGAAGAAGAAGAAGAAGAAGAAGAAGAAGAAGAAGAAGAAGAAGAAGAAGAAGAAGAAGAAGAAGAAGAAGAAGAAGAAGAAGAAGAAGAAGAAGAAGAAGAAGAAGAAGAAGAAGAAGAAGAAGAAGAAGAAGAAGAAGAAGAAGAAGAAGAAGAAGAAGAAGAAGAAGAAGAAGAAGAAGAAGAAGAAGAAGAAGAAGAAGAAGAAGAAGAAGAAGAAGAAGAAGAAGAAGAAGAAGAAGAAGAAGAAGAAGAAGAAGAAGAAGAAGAAGAAGAAGAAGAAGAAGAAGAAGAAGAAGAAGAAGAAGAAGAAGAAGAAGAAGAAGGAGAAGAGGAAGAAGGAGGAGGAGGAGGAGGAGGAGGAGGGGGAGGAGAAGTAGAAGAATTCTCTTTTTTAATTAAAAAAATTAAAAAAAAGAAATATGCAGACCAAAAAAAATATCAGTACACATGTCCCTAACTACTCTAACATACATATCATAAACAGCTTTTTTGGGTGTAAAATTTATATACATAATAAAATGTCCTTTTCTTTTTGGTTTTTTAAAAAAGAATGATTCCCTGATTTAGAAGTTTTTTTTTTTTTTTCACAATTATGGGGGAAATAACATTACACATAGTTCTTACAAAAACGGTGCAAATTAACCTTTGATTTTTCTGTTAGTCAAAATAAAAAAGCCTTTTTACACACTGCTCATTGCTAATAAAGAAGTTTGTATCAAAAAAGAAGAAAAATATGGCAATGAATACATATCTATCAAAAATTGAACCTAAAAGTCAAAATAAACAAATAAGGAATCAAGGAATCTAATGAACAAAATAAACTGATGAATAAAACAGGACCAGAGGCATGGAAACAAGGAAAAGACTGACAAATCTCAGAAGGAAGGGGGTCAGGATGAGCTTAAGCAAAGAATTTATATGCATACAGACAATAAGGTAGTGAAGGCCTAGGGTGGGTGGGGACTGGGCGGAGGGGAGCAATGGGGGGATGGGAAAAAAGGGGAACATCTGTACCACTCTCAACAATAAAGATTTAAAATGAATAAATACAAAAATAAATAAATACACAACTAAATAAAAAATAAATCTTATTATTACCCTGGAGCCACCTTTCTTTTAGATAGTTCAAATGTTAGGGGCCACATCAAGAGAGATGCCCAACAACTTCCGGTGTAACTATCACAGATGAGAGACAAAACACATGAATGAGGAAGAATAGCTAGAACATTCTATTCCTAGCATGCACCTTGAGAAGCAAAAGAAACAGCTCAACACAGGAGCTCCCCCTGGTGGTCAGTGCGCTCCCACAGCGGGAGCCCCTCTCAGCTGACCGACCTGTCCCAGTGGCCCACCAGCCTGGCAGCAGCCACTCACTCCCTTAGTAGTCCTGCAGGTCTAATCTCCGGAGACATGCCAGGCACCTATGGACCAGGTCCACCAGCATGATCTCAACAGCACTGCCAGCACTCCACAAGGAAGAAGGAATATAAAAGTGGCTCCCGACAACCAGCGCTAATGTCAGCTGGACAGATCCGGATCCCAGGCCAGCAAGAGCATCCCACCGCCCACCTGGAGGGCCTATCGCATCCCGGCTTCCCTCCACCTCCCTTTGGACAGATCCGGATCCCAGGCCAGCAAGAGCATCCCATCTACCACCTGGAGGGCCTATCACATCCCAGCTTCCCTCCACCTCCCTTGGGACCCCACCCATGCATGAATTCATGCACCAGGTCTCTAGTCTAATATAACCACACTGATTCCCCTCTGGAGACCACTCAGGAAATTCTCCTCAATCAAGTTTTAGATTGATCAGACTTGTTCCCCCACCCATGCCTGAATTCATGCACCAGGTCTCTAGTCTGATATAACCACACTGATTCCTCTCTGGAGACCACTCAGAGGAAATTCTCCTCAATCAAGTTTTAGGTTGATCAGACCTGTTTCACCATAGATAATGACAGGAACCCTTTCTTTCTCCCTCTTGACCTCAGATTTCAGGTCTCTTCTTCTTGACTAACTTGTTTTGATTCAAGAAACTATAAAACTTAATTCCCCAATCCAGATATAAGGCACTCAATAATTTTTGTTTTTTACAAAAGCATAAATAATTATACTGTTAATTTTAGTAGCTTATAATTTTAAACTTAATTCAAACACATTTTAAAGATTGAATTGGGAATTGTAAATGGATGCTTTTAGTGTTACGGATTTCATGGTTTTTATTGAGTATACGCCCATTTATTTAATTACTGAGGAGCAAATGTATTGAACACATTAACCTTTGTAATGATCCTGACATGTACTGCAGAAATGGCCAAAATATAACATTCTGATATCTATATTGCATGTGTCTCAAAGCTTTAAAATTATTCTGTTTTATCTTTAACATATTGGGTGATTAAAATTTGCACAGTATTATTTTGATAGTGCTGTGGTTATTTTAGTCTTTGCAATTGCATTTTTTTTTCATCTTATAAATTCTTTATTATGATCCTTTGAGTTTTCTGGTGTCTCAATAATTCGGAACCATTCAAAGTACAATCTTTCCAGGCAAGTAACTTTCCTATCCACTCAAGGGAGAACCAAGATTATTAAGGTATCAATAGTGATTTTCTCCCTCGCTCTATAGGAGGTAAGAAAACATCATATCAAGAGAAAAGACACATATATCAAGTTAATGCTCAACAATGTATCACAGTGAAATGTGACTAGTGGGTCTTCAAAGAAAGAATATCCACATTTTAAAAATGAAATTCTTACTATGATATTTAATGGCCCAGTTTCAAGTTCTGTTCCTCTGATTGAAAATGCCCTCCTATGTCTTCTTCATTGAAATTAAAAAATATATATTTCAAGAAAATTATTCAAGTGACATTTAAGATTCAGCTCCTATATGAAATATTTCCTATGTAACACGACTGAATAATTTTCCTTTGTGTAGACATAAGAATAATGGCATTTAAAAGTTGACAGGGACTGTTGAGACACAATAATTGTGCTACTCTGATTCTGATTTCAGACTTGCAGACTTGCACCTCACATTACATTTGCTTGTTGTGGACTGAGCACCAAGTGATAATAGAATTTCTGTGTAATTTATATATCTCGCAGAGCCAACCAGTCTCTAAATCTTGCCAAGAAGCACTCATTTGCAAGTACTGGTGCCTTCACCTTCCTTGCTGCTTGGCTTCCAAGCCTCCGGATCAAATTCTTAAAAGTTATTTTAATGTAACTTTATGTCATGCTATTTGCTTCCTTTAAATCCACTTTGGTTCCCCAATAGTCAGCACTTCTACAGCCTTAGGTAATATATTTTCTTAAAAGAGAACAATAGCCAACATTTTCTAAGCCTTTTGTGAGCACCTCATGACTATAAATTCATTATAATGGAGTAAGTGAACTCCTGCATGTTGTGTCCATATATACCCTCCCAAAATATAAATGTGCTGATTAACACATAATACAAATGCTTTATGTCCCAAATAGCCACCCAGAGGAAAGAATGGGCATGGATTATTGCTCAGCATTATGCAAGGGGAAAGAGGCATGCGTGTATAATTAAAAAGCTGCAAATGTCACTGACTTTGTGGTCAGGAGGCTCCTAAAAAAAATTCAAGCAGTTGTGTATTTTGTGACCTTGTCTACCTGCCAAAATAGAGAGGATTCAGAAAGAAACTGCTGAGCTGAGAACAGAAAACGGATTTTAGGCACAGTGATTTCTTTCTGGCACAGAAAGATCAATGCAATACAATTTTAGGGTGTGAAATGGACGCTATTCCAATTTTGTCTATTTTACTCTTAATGTACTACATTCTGAGAAGATTGTTAAGAAGGGCAAAAATCTGAGAACTGAGTCCTTTTTACCGTGAGACATCTGAGTATAGTGGCTCAAAGAGCAGGCAGATAGGAGCCATACCAGTTGGGGTCAAATTTCAGCTCCACTGCTTCCTAACTGTATAGTCTTAGGAAGATAGTTAATGTCCTGGTAACTCATTTTCCTCATGTTTAATTAGATATCATAATTTAAAATAAAAAAATCCTACCTTCTAAGATTTTTGTGAAAATAAAATAATCAGATACCCCACCGCTAGTTGGCACAGCGAACGTCACAGTGAAGGCCATAGCATCAGCCCAGCATCACGTGTCTCACTCGTTCACTTTTGATTTGACATAGGAGTAATTTGAGTTACGAGCTCCGTCACGGAACGAATTAAACTCGTTAGTCAAGGCCCCACTGTAGTCTTAGGAAGATAGTTAATGTCCTGGCAACTCATTTTCCTCATGTTTAAATTATATATCATAATTTAAAATAAAAAAATCCTACCTTCTAGGATTTTTGTGAAAATAAAATAAGTTAATATATGCAAAGGTCTTAGAAAAGTGTCAGACGTATAGTAACCATATGTGTTAGCTACTATTACTCAGTGTGCCCCGCACACCCTGGGGATCTCTGTCCTCCGATATCCATATGCATCTGTACTCTCTTACATTTTCTTCATAAAAACTTTCTCTAAATCTTTTTGCACATTAAAGGGAGGAAACCAAGTAAAGAATTAGTACTTTTCAGCACCATATGTGACAGGCATTATACTAGGTGAGTTAAATACTATACTTGTGAAAGCAATTATTATAATATTTTCTTACATATGGATGATGCCATTCCCTTTACAGGTGAAGAAACTGAAGTTTGGAGAAGGGGAGTGCTTAGAAAAGCGTCCATGCTGTGTTTCATTTTCCCCTCAAAAAAACATTTATAAAATTATAAATTTAACTTAATATTTTTAAGATATTTTCATAAAGCCATCTTGGTTGATTGTTTCAAAAAACTTAAGGTAGATACTGTTAATATATCATAATAGAGGAAGTATAATTCCCTTATATAGACAGTAAATTGCAGAAAAAAATGCAAAATTCTTAATTGTTTTGATGATTTTCATCCAAGTCTTTTATATTGACAGGCAGGACTCAAGAAATAACCTTTTTCTAGAAGAATGTTCATTTTAGCAAGTAGCTCAGGCTCATGGTATAAAAGTCCACTCGAGAAGTTTTGAGCAGTAGTCAGTGGGAGCGGGCATATGAGAAGGAGAATTAGCCTCAGCACTGCCATCAAGTCCCACAGCCCACTTCCTGCCCCAGCTCTGCGTTGACTAGTCCTTATATACCAAGTTTAAGATGAATCACCTTTGACAAAATTAAAAATCGCTTCTGCTGATACTAGAGTGAACACCCTATGGAATTAAAAGAACTAGGAATTCCAGGTCAACTCTGAAGATATAGGTAGAAAACTACAGAATGCTGGGCAGAGGTGATGTTTTCTGCCTCTTTTTGTTTAAAGATTTCCAATTCTAGATCTCCAAGGATATGATTGAAATGGTTTTCCTCTAGCATATGGATGTCACAACTAGAGTAAGGGACTTATGAAAAATGTCAAGGTAAGATTTTTCCATAAGTAAGACTTTGTTTTGCATATCACTTGACGCTACAATTGAACAAAGGCAGTATTTCTGTGGAAGTGTTTTAAAACACAGCTGGCAACCAAGGCATGCTTCTACAAAATAGAATGTGATGTTCACATAGAAGCAACACTTGTTGCATTGAGGCGTCTCCAAACTTTTGGAAATCTACCGGAAATCCCATTTATCAGAGCATCTCGACTAATACAGGAGTAGGCAAATGTAGTTTTGCAATGGGGAGTACTCAAAACCAGAGTTTCTTCTTGTATTATTATTTATTTATTATGTACATAGAGTTAGGGTTATTTATTTATTAATCATTGTATTATTTGCTTTATTATTATTGTTATTATTTCATATTCTTACTTAGGATTTATCTTTTATATAATGATGGTTGGTAATTTAACCTACTTTTGCTCACCCCTATTGGCACGTTTATCTCTCAGAATGAGAGAATAGAAAAATTGATAATCTAGATCTAATTTATGTCAATGAAAATAAATATCAGGAATGATAAGATACAGTTATTATGACAGTGATGTGGACTAAACATTTGTGCCCTCTGTCCCCAGATTCATATGTTGACTTCCAAATGCCCAATATGATAGTACATGGAGGGAAGGCCTTTGGGAAGGAATTAGGTTATGAGGGAAGAGCCCTGATGAATGGGATTAGTGCCCTATAAAAGAGGACATGCTAGAGATGATTGCTCTCTGCTCTTTACCTCATGAGGATACACAGAAGCTGGCCATATGCAATCCAGGAAGCATGTCCTCATCAGCCACTGAACCAGCTGGCAACTGGATCTTGGACATTACAGCCTCCAGAACTGTGAGAAATGAGCTTAATTGGTTAAGCCACCCACTCTATTTACTTATTTATAACAGGCCAAACTAACTAAGACAGTCACCTTGAAGTTCTCAATAACAAAATACAAAATAACATAAAAGAACAGAAGTAATGAAAGCATAGTTCATGTGTGCTTTATTAGAGAATTTAAACATTGTAAATAAAGATATAGTCTCATGACTATCATCATCATCACCATTATCATCATCTGCTTATTGAACATCTAGTTTGTATAAATTACTTAAAAATATTAGCTCAAACAAAAACACTAAAAGGACACAAAACTGCAGGATGTAAGTTATTTCCCTCATTTCTACAGAGAAGGAATCCGAGACTCACAGGTATTGTGAAGCACGTTCAAGTTTATGTACATAAGAGCTGGGAACAGAACCAAGTCCATATTGAACGCGCTGGTATTTGCACTCTTACAGTGCATGAGCTTCATAAATAGAAGCTTAACTAAGAGGGATATTAAAATTACTGAAAAATTAAATTTAGCCCTATATAGTAGCAATTATCCCAATACAATTGAAAAAATTTTCCAAAGCACACATCAAATGCTGTGGCATCCCTGAAACTTATGAGATGGATTTTATCCATGGGAGAAAGTATTGATAGAAAATGCCAGAAGCCTGGATTGAAACCAGAGCCAGGAGCAACTGAAGTTTGTAAAATATTACAACTAATTCACAGAAGTTTTATTTTTTGTTTGTTATGTTTTCATTAATAAGAAGTAGGAGAAAAGGTTAGGCCTATTATTTGGAAAAAACAGCAATGTAGCAAAAATATAATAAAATGAGAAGGCAGAATGATAGAACAACAACAACTTTTGAATCTTCTCATGCAAGAAAAATGCTAAAGGTTCAAAAGAGTAGCAATATATAAAAAAACTAAATTTAAACTCAAGGTAATTTGGATATTATAAGACAGTTCCAACTTGTTTTTAGTATGCAGATTCAGTCAAAGTTGTACCAGATTGCCAAATGAATTTAAAGCTAGGAAAATGAAAATACTATTTTTGTTTAGAGTAATGGGGGAAAAGGTCAAATATGACAAAATATTTTATTTCTAAGCTTATAGAAATAGAAAGTAATAAAAAACATGGTATTTGGAAATGGGATGATAAAATGGGGACAAAAATAATTTTTCAAATACCTGGTAGATGGTTATATGAAAGTCTCAGTGAATTTTAAATGATTCCCCCAAATAGTAGAAAAAACATAGAGAGATGGAATTTTTAGGAGTGTGTAATGTTTTGTCAAAGACTTTACCATAAGAAAACTGAAAAAAGTTTACATACCAAAACAGTATCCCTTGTGGAATGAGTATGTATGTGTTTGGTGTGGATTTAGACCTTTTTACTTTATATACTTCCAAGTTCTTTCTACTTATTTTTCAATAAACAAAAATTAGGGGTGGTAGCTTTTTATAATTGAATAATCAGAAAAGGCATAGTGGATACGTAGCAGTTTATTAGATATGGAACTCAATGGAGCAACAATGAAAAGGGCTATACAAAATTAGGAGAAAGATATTTCCAGGCAAAACAAAGAGCATGTGTAAAGGCCCTGGGGTTGGATGGGGGTTTGGTTTGTTTAAGGAATAGCAAGAAAGACAATATGGCTGGAGGGGAGTGACTGGGGATGTGGGGCGGGGGGCAGGGTGAGGAGACAGAAGGTAATGGAAGGCATGATTATAAGCCATTGACTTTCACTTGGAGACTGGAAGCCATTGAAAGTATTTGAAGAGAGAAGTGGCTTGAACAAAGACATTTCCCCATAGGCTTATTGAAGTATAATTGATTTAAAAAATCATGTATTTAAAGTGTATAACTTGATACTTTGAGACACATATGTATTGTGAAACAATCACTACAAGCTCATTCAGGATGTTATGTTGAGAGTAGACAGAAACTAAAAACAAAGGATCCATTTAGTAGACTACCACAGTAGTCTGAGTGAGAGAGTATAATGATTTGGACCAGGAAGAAAGCATTAAAGGTATGACTAGTGATAGGATTTACTAAAAACAACAAGATTTACTAAAAATGGATGGAAGCCCTAAGTTAAGAAATAAAGCATCTTCCAGGATTTTTTTGGTCTAGGCCAGTGGTCGGCAAACCGCAGCTCATGAGCCACATGTGGTTCTTTGGCCCCTTGAGTGTGGCTCTTCCACAAAATACCATGTGCGGGCGCGCACGTACAGTGAGATTGAAACTTCGTGGCCCATGCGCAGAAGTCGGTATTTTGTGGAAGAGACACACTCAAGGGGCCAAAGAGCCGCATGTGGCTCGCGAGCCGCAGTTTGCCGACCACTGGTCTAGACGATGAGAAGTTTTATCTTCAGGGACAGAAAAAAAAATGCAGGCGAAACTTATTTGAGAGAATCAAGAGATTCATGTTAAGTCAGGAACATAACGTGGTGTTAAACTGAAGAGGTCTATTAAAAGAAGGGGTACTTTTGGCAGTCAATAATTTGATTCATGAATTTAAAAAAGAAGTCTAGGAAGGGGATGCAATTTGGAAAGTATTGGAGAATATGTGATATTTAAATCAATGGGACTAGATGAAATCACACTGGAATGTAATTGGAGAAGAAGTTCAGAGGCTGCGTTCTGGGCATACCAGTATATAGAGGCATACACTGCAGTATAAGGAAAAGTGAGAACAAATGAGAAAGAAAAATCAGGAGATTGTGCTATCCTTCAGAAACTACCTAAAACAGCATTTCAGGCAAGTGAGAAAGATCACTGCTGATAGGGCACACAGGTGAAGCCTGCAGATTGATCACTGTACATGGAAACGTAGTTGTCATGGTAATCTTGGTAATGTACACTTCAGTGGGGTGACTATAGCAGTAGTATTATTGGGATTAATTTAAAAGGGAATGAGAAGCTAATATCTGGGGTCCACAAGGATAGACAAAATGTTAAATGAATCACTTTGCTGTAAAGAAGAGAGATGGGGTCTAGCTGGTTTGGCTCAGTGGATAGAGTGGTGACCTGCAGACTGAAGGGTCCCAGATTTGATTCCAGGAGGCTCAGTCCTCACCCTGGTTGGGGCTTCTGTGGGAGGTAACCAAATCATGTGCTTCTCTCACATCCATGTTTCTCTCTCTGTGTTTCTCCCGCTCCCTTTCATCCTCTCTAAAAATCAATGGGAAAATATCTTTGGGTGAGGATTAATAAAAGAGAGAGAGAGAGAGAGAGAGAGAGAGAGAGAGAGAGAGAGAGAGATGGGGAATAGAAAATTGATAGAGATTAAAAATCAAAATAATTTTACTTATTTGTTTATTATTTTATCCATTAAATTAAATATTTCTTTAGGAAACACACACAGTTTGCATGCTGATTGGCACAATCAAGTAGAAAGGAAAAGGGAGGATTGGAGCAATGTCCTTAGCCGGTGAGTGGGGAAAGGGTGCCATGAACAGATGAAAAAAATATCCCCTTAGAAAGGTTTATCAACAGTGTTTCCATAGTTGAGGAGGGGAAAATGTAAATACATGTAAGGTAGCTGTCTTCGAAAAGCCACTTTATTTTCCTCTTAAAAAATTAAGCAGGGCCTGGTGGATAGAGCATCGGCCTGTGGACTGAGGTGTCCTAGGTTCGATTCTGGTCAAGGGCACATGCCTGGGTTGTGGGCTTGATCCCCAGTGAGGGGCGTGCAGGAGGCAGCTGATCAATGATTCTCTCTCATCATTGATTACTATCTCTTCAATAAAGAAATATATTTAAAAAAAAATCAAGCAGGGCCCTAACTGGTTTGGCTCAGTGGATAGAGCATCGGCCTGTGGACTGAAGGGTCCCAGGTTCGATTCAGGTCAAGGGCATGTACCTTGGTTGTGGACACATCCCCAGTAGGCAGTGTGCAAGAGGCAGCTGATCAATGTTTCTCTCTCATCGATGTTTCTAACCCTCTATCCCTCTCCCTTCCTCTCTGTAAAAAAATCAATAAAATATATTGTTTTTAAAAATCAATCAGGATCAGTTTAAGTGATACTTATTTGTCTTTTGATTTCTATTGCCAGATTCTTCCTGCTCAAGTAATGATCATGTAGCGATCCTAAATTGCCACTGCTCCAAATGAGGGCAAGGGTCTGTTCGTCTTAAATTATTTTCTGCCCTCACCCTCCAAAATCCAAATTGTGTAAAGGTATGAATGGAAGAAAAAGAAAGAAGAAAGAAAAAGAAAGAAAGAAAGAAAGAGAGAGAGAGAGAGAGAGAGAGAGAGAGAGAGAAAGAAAGGAAAGAAAGAAAGAAAGAAAGAAAGAAAGAAGAAAAGGAAAGAAAGAAGAAAGAAAATAATTAATGGCTTGAAAAAATATATAGCTTATTTATAGACTACAGTAAGGAAAACACTATATATTTTTTTTATTTTACCAAATCAATACCATATGCATTTAAAAGAAAGACCTAAAACAAAAATTAGCAGACCACTATGTGTGCCTGTTTCTTCTGATTTGTACCTGCATATTTATAAAGAGTATACAAACATTGCTACTTCTTACTTTATTCAATACAGACTGTTACCTATTTACTTTCTTTTATAGTAGATAATACTTATCTCATATCTATTTTTAGGTACTGTCACCCCTCCATTCTCACAATGTAATTGTGAATTTTTTCTTCCTACATGTAGTATTTTGTCTGGAAAGCCTTCTTGGAAGAGCCAAATGTTTAAGCAGAGCTTGTTGACTGTGAATATTATGAGCAGAGCCCAGGTTAAAATAGATGTTTATTAAGAAACCTGTAAATATTTGTATTTTTCTAGAGGT
>NW_005371455.1:0-2775 GCF_000412655.1 Myotis brandtii | reverse complement strand
ATTTGAGTTACGAGCTCCGTCACGGAATGAATTAAACTCGTAAGTCAAGGCCCCACTGTGTGTGTGTGTTTATATATATATGTATATACATACATACATATATACATTTTAAATTACTGGATGATACATAAGAAATTATTTTAAGTTATTGAAGAGTAGGAATTTATGATGAGAAGTACAGCAGTAAATTTTGCATTTTACTTTATGTTCTTTTACATTTTAATAACATGTGATTTAGTGGAATACATATTTATAATTTATGTTTTAAATTTATTTTTTAAATAGTGGGGAAAATGTTTGTGATAGTTTGCTAACAGTAAAAAAAAATCCATAATCATGAACCCATTTTGTTTAAAACTATGTGCATAAATAAAAGTGGTAAAACGTTGGTAAATATGTATATTTTCTTAAAATATTATTTTCTTTTTTAAAGAATATTTTTAGCCCTAGCCGGTTTGGCTTGGTGGATAGAGCATCGGCCTATGAACTGAAAGGTCCCAGGTTCAATTTCTGTCAAGGACACATGCCTGAGATGTGGGCTCAATCCCCAGTACGGGGCTTGCAGGAGGCAGCCAATCAATGATTCTCTCTTATCATTGATGTGTGTGTGTGTGTGTGTGTGTGTGTGTGTGTGTGTGTGTCCCTCTCTCTTCCTCTCTGAAATCAATAAAAATATATCTTTTTAAAAGTTGGGATGGGGGAGAAAAATGGGTGAGCTGGACTTTGAGAAAATTTATAAAATCAAATGGTCATACTCTGGTAAACAGTCTGGTGCATTTTCTCAAACAATAAAACATAGAATTGCCACATGATCCATTTATTATTCTACTTCTGGGTATACAAACAAAATAAATTGAGTCTATTTGCATGTTAGCCTTTTATTATATAGGATTTTTATTGATTTCAGAGAGGAAGGGAGAGGGAGAGAGAGAGACACATCAATGATGAGAGTAAATCATTGATCGGCTGCCTCCTGCACATCTCCCACTGGGGATTGAGCCTGCAACCTGGCATGTGCCCCAACCAGGAATCAAACCATGACCTCCTGGTTCATAGGTCGATGCTCAACCACTTAGCCACACTAGCCGGGCAAAATATTATTTTCTTTATAAAACAATAAGAACACAAAATGAAAAAAAACTATTTAAAATGTTTAAGAAGGAAAGGAATAAGGCAGATGGAAGAAGAAAGGAAGGAGCACCCTCTGCCAATAATGCTACAAAACAATCCCCTGCACTGGATTCGGGAGCTGACGGAAATAACTTCTAAAATGTGATTATGTTCGAAATTGTTATGTTTAATTTATTCAATTCTTGTGTCCCTTCACAGGCCCTCTTGAGGAGTTAGATGGGATCAGGCAGTTTAGGGTAAGGGCCACGGGGAGGGAAGATGATAGATAACGAGAAGATGAGCCAGATGGTCAGGATATAAGATAGGCAGGACGTCAACCAGAGAAATAAACTGTGCTTCCCTTTGCTTACCTCTCTCTTAACCGTGAATTCATTCCTCATCTGGAGACAACGAACCAACAGCTCATACTTGCATCTCACATTTACCATTAGGATTCATCCCACACTTAGTGGTATGCTGGACAAAAACCCCCAAAACACCCCCACTGGCCACCTCTGCAGTCTCAGCTTCCGCTCTGCACCCGGAACGCTAGTTATGGGGCAGCAAGGCACAGTTCACCTTTGCATTCCTCTGCCTTTGGCCATTCTTGCTGGGGCCTGAAATGCTTCTTTCCCGCTCCTTCCATTGGCCTCCACTCCACCTTGTCTCTCTAGTGAGGTCCTTTCCCTCCCTCCAAACCACAAAGCTGTCACTTTAGATAGGGCCCTCCCTTGCATGAGCCCACTTCTCATGACTAGGCGAAAAGTTAACTGTCCCCTGACCACATCTTGAAATAGAAATATACACTTCAAATACTTGTTGACATGTACATTTTTTTATAGCAGAAAATAATGTTTTTTTTTAATGTAGAGTCTGTGTTTATTTATTATTATATCCATTTTTCTCAGCACACAAGTAGGCAAAAAGCAGGCCTTTGTAAATACTAGCACATTTAATAGAATAAAAGTTAATGATTCATTAGCATCTCATACAAATAAAGTCATTAGCTGAAATTCCTATCTTTATTTCCACAGGTTTATATTATACTCTTTGGTTTCAGCTTATTAGCTTGTTTTCATTTTCTTTCTTATAAATACAAGAATCTCAACTAGGAATTTAATATGAGCCTCTAGGACAATTTTGATTGAACAGTATGTTAAATCCACAAATGTCTATAACATATCACAATTTTTGGTACCATCATTTGTATTCCTGAAGCCAACTTCAACTAGCATGCTGGAACTATTTCTGAACATTTCTTTTTACTGGGTAATGGTGTCTCTTAAAATGCTTCAGACACTATCTGAAATTAAATGCGGGATATCAAATATGGTCCTCTGGGAGATGAGAACATTTTATGAAATCTCTATGCTTATCACACTAAAAACATCCCAACACACGGCAGACAAGGATGCAGCCACAAAATATACTAATGAGGGGATGCTTTTTTAAATATTATAGGCAGTGAGAAAAGTAAACAAATTTAGACCAAGCTGGAATGCTTAGACATACAGAGGACTGGGAGGCTATACTAGATAGAGAACCAGTAAACACCCTCTAAAGAAGCACACCTCCCACCTTGAAAATGGAAGGTGAAGATAAGAAACAATTTTCCCCAAGCACCAGTAGTGAAAAAAGTCAAGAAACTAATTGCCTTACAATTAG
>NW_005371454.1:622434-640974 GCF_000412655.1 Myotis brandtii | reverse complement strand
ATTATAGAAACTAAATAAATCCCAGATACCTGCTTCCTGCCAGTCTCCACTGGGAGCTTGGGAGGCTGGGGGCCGTGGCTAGCCTGCAAAGAGCCATCAGCCCCTCACCCAGGATGGCCACACCCTCATGGGGTGAGTGTCCCCGCTGAAGAGCTTGGCCAGCCTGCAAACAGCCATCATCCCCTCACCCAGGCTGGCCAGGCACTCCAGGAGGACCCCCTCCCTGAAGGGGGTGTGGAAAGCCTGAAAACAGCCCTCAGTTTCTCACCCAGGCTGGCCAGGTACCACAGCGGGACCCCCACCCTGATCCAGGACACCTTTCAGGGCAAACCAGTCAGCCCCCACCCATGCACCAGGCCTCTATCCTATATAATAAAAGGGTAATATGCAAATTTACCCTAACAGCAGAACGACTGGGAATGACTGGTCACTATGACACACACTGATCACCAGGGAGCAGACGCTCAATGCAGGAGCTGCCCCCTGGTGGTCAGTGTTCTCCCACAGGGGGAGCTCTGCTCAGCCACAAGCCATGCTGACGGCTGCCAGTACAGCGGTGGTGGCGGGAACCTCTCCCGCCTCCTCAGCAGTGCTAAGGATGCCTAACTGCAGCTTAGGCCTGCTCCCTGCTGGCAAGTGGACATCCCCCAAGGGCTCCCAGGCTGCCAGAGGGATGTCTGATTGCCAGCTTAGGCCCAATCCCCCAGGGAGCGGGCCTAAGCCAGATATTGGAAATACCCCGAGGAGTCCCAGACTGCAAGAGGGCACAGGCCGGGCTGAGGGACCCCTCCACCCCCGAGTGCACAATTTTTTGTGCACCAGCCCTCTGGTATATACATACTACATGTATTCAATATATAGTGTAGCAAATATAGTAGATCCTCTGACCTTAAATACAACAACTTAACCACTTCTATCAATATTTTTAAAAAGTATTTTAAAAACTAATACTTCAAGGATGGAATTTTAATTCACTACAATGGAGGATATATGTTCAAAGTACCGGAACTGGAAAATTGTATTTGAGCAGCATCAATCTTCTGAAACCTTTCCCCATTCTTTCCAACCAAAAAACCCCCAAAAAACAAAAAAACAGTAGTTTTTCTAAAATTTCCAGAGATAAATTAGCACACATGTGCTCACGCACACACCACACACACACACCTGTATATGTTATATTGTATTAACACTTTTAAAATTTAATTAATGCCCAGAAGTGAAAGATCAGTTAATTAATAATTATTTAGTATTCTTTTTTATTCCATTGATTTTTATTTTTAATTTATCTTTATCATTGAAAGTATTACAGATAACCCCGTTTTTTTTTACCTCATTGACCCCCGTCCACTCCACTCCTGTACACTATCCAAGCCTTCATCACAATATTGCCTGAACATGGGCTATGCATATATGCATATAAAGTACTTTGGTTAATCTCTATCCACTCCCTCACTTCCCTCAGAAATATGTCAGTCTATTGCATGCTTCAATATTTCTGAATCTGTTCTATTCATCAGTTTATCATTCATCCTATATAATAAAAGTGTAATATGCAAATAAACCGAATGTCAGAATGAGCAGTAGCTACGACACGCACTGACCACCAGGGGACAGATGCTCAATGCAGGATCTGCCCCCTGGTGGTCAGTGTGCTCCCACAGGGGGATCACTGCTCAGCCAGAAGCCGGGCAAGCCCAGTGGCAGTGGAGGGAGCCTCTCCTGCTTCTGCTGCAGGCAGACAGTAAAGAGCAAGGAGTCCCAGACTGCGAGAGCCCTGGACTTCTAGAAGGATGTTTGACTGGTGGCTTAGGCCTGATCCTCAGGTGGGATCAGGCATAAACTGGCAGGCAGACATCCCTGGAATGATCCCAGACTGTGAGAGGGTGCAGGCCAGGCTGAGGGATGCCCCCCAGTGCATGATCTCTTGCACCAGGCCTCTAGTTGCTTAATAACATGCTGTTTAGCTTCCATGAGTTTGAATGTTTTTGAGTGTTTTTATTGTAGTTGATTTCTAGTTTCATGCTATTGTGATCAAAGAAGACACTTGATGATTTCAATTTTCTTTAACTTGTAGAGACTTAGCTTGTGTCCTAACATGTGGTCTATCTTTGAAAATGTCCCATGTGCACTGAGAAGAATGTATATTCTGCAACTTTAGGGTAAAATGTTCTGTATTGTCAATTAAATCTTTTTTATTTAGTGTGTCATTTAGGGTCATTGTTTCTTGTTGATTTTTTTTATCCAAATATCTATACAGTGGTGTCAGTGGAGTTTTAAAGTCCCTTAGTATGATTGTACTGCTGTCATTCTCTCCCCTAAATCTTCCAGAAGTTTTTGTTTTGTTTTGATTTGTTTTGTTTTGTTTTTAATATACTTGGGTGCTTCTGATTTGAGTACATATATGCTTGTCAGGGTTATATCCTCTTGTATTGATCTCTTTTGTATTATTAAGTGGCTTCCATTGTCTCTTGTTATGGCCTTCATTTTGAAGTTTATTTTGTCAAATATGAATATGCTATCCCAACTTTTTTTTTCATTTCTATTTTCATGGAAAAAAATGTTTCATCCCTTCACTTTCATCTTCTGTGAGTCTTTTGTTAGGAATTGGGTCTCCTGTAGACAGTGTGTGTGTGTATATATATATATATGTTTTATTCATTCAGCTATTGTATGTCTTTTTATTGGAGCATTTAAGCCATTTAAAGTTACTATTGATAGGTACTTATATGTTGCCATTTTTACTCTTTATGTCTGTGTTCTCTCTCTATTTTTCTTACAACCATCCCTATAGCATTTCTTGCAGTGTTGGTTTTGTGGTGATAAACTCTTTTAGCCTTTTTTTTGTCTGCAAAGCTATTTATTTCATCCTTGATTTTGAGTGATAGTCTTGCTGGATAGAGTAGTCTTGGATTCAGTCCCTTGCTTTTCATTACTTTATATACTTCATGCCTGTCCCTTCTGGCCTGAAGTGTTTCTATTGATAAATCAGCTGACAGTCTAATGGTAGCCCCCTTGTAATTCACTTTCAGTCTCTTTCTTGCAGTCTTTAAAATTCTTTGTCTTTAACGTTTGCCATTTTCATTATGATGTGTCTAGGTGGCTCTTTTGGGGTTCATCTTGATTGGGACTATGTGTCTCCTGAACTTTAGTGACTTTTTTCTACACCAGGTTAGAAAAATTATCTGCCATTATTTCATTTAACAGGTTCTATATTCTTTGCTCAGCTTCTTGTCATTCTGGATCCCCTACTATGCAGACGTTGTTATGTTTCCTGTTGTCCCAAAACTCCCTTAAAAACTTCCTGCTTTTTTTTCTTTCCAATTGCTGCTTTGTATGGGGGGATTTTTTTCTACTGTGGCTTCTAATTTGCTGATTCAGTCCTCTGCTTCCTCCAGTCTATTCTTGATTCCTTCCAGGGTATTTTTTATTTCAGCTATGACTTTCTTCATTTCCACTTAAGTCTTATACATGATTTCTACCTCTTTTTTATGCTGGTGTAGTTCCATTAGGTTCCATAATGTCTTCATTAAATTTTTTGTACTTCTCACTAAGTTGTTTGAGCACCCTTATAACCATTACTTTGAATTCTTTATCTGACAAATTGCTTGCCTCCATTTCATTTAGTTGCTTTCCTAGTGATTCCTCCTTTTCTTTCTTTTCTGGGCTGTTTCTTTTTCTTGCCATCTTTGCTGTCCCTTTGTATTTGTTTCTATGTATTAGAATAAACTGCTATGCCTCTCAATCTTCCTGGGGTGGTCTTATGTAGTAGGTGTTTTGTGGGACCCAGTTGTATACTCTCTTAGATTTCCTGAGCTGGATGTTCTAGGAATTCCCCTTGAGTTATTTGGGTTCTTCTATTGCAATTGGATCTTGAATGCTATGGTCCCATTCATGGATGGATTCTCTTCTCAGGCTGGCTGGTTGTGAGGCGCATCTCAGACCACATTGCACATCGTGTGAGTTGTTGTGGTGGTGCTGACAGAATAGAACAAAATACAGCAAAACAAAATAAAAGAAACAAAAGAAAAACATACACAAGACCCCTACAAAAACATTAAAAGCAACCACAAAATAAGAATTAATTAAAAGAAGAGAGTAAAAATGATAGAAGAAAAGAAAGAAAAAATATACAAGGGGAGAAAAGGGGGAATTAAAAGGAATATGAAGGGGCAGAGATGTAATAAATAAAATAAGAATAAAGAATAGGGGAAGGAAATAGTATAAAATAAAAGAGAGAAAAATTTGAAAAATAAAATAGAGGAGAAAGCTGATAGACACAAAATAAGAAAAGGAAACATGAGAAAGCAGGAGAAAAAAAAGATAGAGTAGAAAAAAGAAAGAAAAAATAGATATATGAAAGAAACAATAGAGACTAAAATAATAAATCAATAAAGCAGATAGATAAAGAAGATGAATTTAGAAAGGAAAGAAAAAAAGTGTAGTGATGTTTGTTTCAATAGAGTTTAGTGCCCCATGGGATCGCCCTTTGGATCCTGTTCTTCTGATGACTATAGCTGACTGTTCTGTCTGCCAATTCTGGGCTTCCTGGGAAGAACTTAGGTGCTTACCACTGTCAAAAACTGTTTGAAGCTCCACAGTTTGTGTCTATCTCCACAGGTCTTGGCTGGGCATGGGAAAGGGTAAGCTGTTCTCTAAGGCTGGTTTGTTAGCAGCACAGGGTCCAGGGTTGGGTCAGCAAACTTTCCCAGGTTCTCTGGGCTCTGCCTCCGCTCGCTTTCACTTGCCAGCCAGCTGTCAATCTTAATCACTCAAAAGTCTGTTTCTGAAAGAGCTTTAGGTGGAATCGGAAGTATAGAGTCTCTGGGTCTCCTGTGTGGGGGAGGTGCTGTTCAGATTTCAGGGAAAGCAATGAGTGTGTTTCCCTGTCCTAGAGCTACTCCTCTGAGAGTGACCCAGAATATGTCCCTGCCCTTGGCTGGGTGGAGATCCTCATATGCAGTCCATTGGGATCAGCTGAACATCAGGAGTTTGTATCAATTCACACATGGGTAGGAAGCACCAGTCAGGCTCTTGGGATAGTGAGGTGGATGGCCCCAAACCCAATCCAGTCACTGATGTTTCCTAAGACTATTCAAACTCATAGGCTTGGCCTCTGGTACTGTCGCCTCTGCAAAGGTGGAGATGCGGAGTAAATGGCAGGCAGGGCTCCTGAGGGTGTGGTGGGCTTTATCGCCTAGGGTGTTTTTGTTTGTTTTTTTCCTTTTCCAGAGCTGTGGCTTCTGGGAGGGGCTAGCACCTCTCAGGTAAAATGGCCATTTTGACTTTGGGGGGTACTATCAAATGCAGGGCTCCCCACTGCTGCTTTTCCACATCACCCCCAATGCTTCCCACCCCAGCCTCTCTTTAGTCACCTTGAGTCTACACTGCCCTCCCTCCACCAAAGCCTTTGGTGAGTAGCTGTAAACAAATTTCCTGTGCTTTGGGTTTTTTTTAAAACAAACAAACAAAAACAAAACCCTTGTATCTTCAACTTTAACTCTGACTGTTGTATCGTAAATCAGCAAATGAGATACAAGATGCCTTAATGAGCCAATTAATTAGGAGTCCTTTATTGTGTGCGGCCGAGAGGGAGGTGTCTCTTCCAAATCTCTGAGCAAACAAATAGAGGAAGTTCCCTCTATTTACACCTTTCGGGCTCTTTGTCTGCAGATTTTATAAAGGGCTCTGTGTGAGTTATTGTTACAGACAGTTTATAATCTTGGATACATAAAGAACAAACATTTGGCATAAGAATATGGGAATTATTATCAGTATTAGTCCATTATGTTAGATGGCTAGCTTGCAAGGTCAGATAGTTAAGTTTTTATCTTTTTCTATTATTCAAACTAAAACAGTTATTTTATAGAATAAGAGACTGTCTAAAAATGACAAAGTTTGTGGAACAAGGGACTATCTAACAATAGCAGAGAATTCAAACAGTAGTTTTATACAAGATGGAGGTTAATCTGCTTCATTCCCCACTGGTTTTATGTAAATGAGTCAAATCATTGACTCTTGGGGGTTGTTAACATTTTTAACCTACTCAGCTTTGAGGTTTTCTGTACTAAGTCCTATAAAGATAATTAATAATGCGGCGTATGTGAAAGTTTTATCTTTAGAGAATCCTTCTGCCTGTGCTGCCTTAAGCCATGTTGGGATCCCGTTGACCTTGGGGGTGGTCAGGATGATGGTATGTGGTCCACTCTGGGTAGGAGTTAATCCTTGGGTGGTAAATTTCTTTACCCAAACAGAGTCACCTAGGTGAAAGGGTTGAACTGGATCTGACATTGGTACAGGCAGAGCGTCTCAGACGTGCTTCTGGATTACTTTCTGGGTAGACTGTAAAGCCTGTAAGAACTTGAGTAAAGATTGGTTATGGGGTTATGGATTTCAGCTTTTCTAGATTGGGTTTCTGTGTAAGCTGGTGAGATGGGTAGGTCAGGGTCTGGAAGAGTCACTACAAACTGTAGAGGCCCCACTGGTTTTAGGGCAGCCTCCTAGGTGACTTCATCTGCAGTCTAGTTTCCTCTTGCTTCTGGGGAGTCCCCTTGCTTCACATACATAGAGGTGGAAAGACTTAGTTACATTTGGTAGTGCTAGTTGGCCCATCGTCTTTGCTCTGCTCATGTCTGTCTTACTGCCTAATATATTACCTCAAGGATCCTGGCTCTGAATTCTTTCAGGGAAAATGGACGTCTGTGGGCTCCTCTAACTACGTCCATGCTGAAGGGGGACACAGTTTTCTTTCAGAGCCAAGAGATCCTTGCTGTCTGTCAGAGGGACGATGAGGCCTGGGCACAGAAGGAGGTGGGCTTGTGACCTGGCAAAGAAAAACTGTATTATAAAATTTAGTATTATTGAGCCATTAGAATAGCAAGAGTTACAACAAATGGTCTAGTGGAAGGGAAAGAAAACATTTAAGTTTTAATAACTTCTACTGAAATAGAATTTTTCTCCTCAAAATTACCCTTACGTTTATTAAAAGAACTAAATTAAGACTAATGTATCTATTGTATTCAATTTGGCCTGATCGTTTACATAATCACAATAAGAATGGTAACTGACTATCTTTGCCGGAATTTCATGATTGAATCTTAATGTGCCCCTTGGCCCAGGAAGCCAAGCCATCCAGCTGCGGTCAGGCCTGCCTGCAGTATCTCCTGAGTTAGGTGAATCCCTCACCTGCAGCGACTCCACTCGGGCCCACGCCCTAGGCTTCAAGGCCTATCTCAGCAGCCCTCCTACTCCTTGTGGCGTAGAGTGTGTGGGGGTTCTGCAGGGACGCAGAGGTGCCCTTTTTGCTCTCCTTCTACTCTGACTAACCACCAGTGATGGTAGGGCATGGGCCTGATGCTCTAGCGCCAGTTGTTTTCAGGGCTACCAAGCAGGATACCAGGCTTTCTCTGTGGCACTCTTATTGGCTTCAAGTCTTCAGAGTTCAGATAGGGCTCTTTAAAACATGATACTCCAGTCAAAGTTTTCAGTCAATAAAACCACTATTGGAAACCGGTCTTATTGAATTTATGCAAAGAAATGTATTGCCATGATTTATTAAGCATTTCCAAATTTTGGAGGAATTATATAAGGGAAAAATATACTGACCATCTTTAAGATCTTCTGATTTTCCTTGTAAGTCCTTTTTATGGATTCTTCAGAGTAATATTTTTCTAAATGTATTATAACAAAACAGTAACTGTCTTTAAATGGCAAGAAGAAATTTGAAATGTGTTTACACTCAAATAGATAGTCATAGCTGTCCCTGCAGTAGGGTTCCCCCTACTTGACTTGCCCTTAAACTACATATGATCTCTGGGAGATGTGACACGCCCTCTCAGAACAGACTAAGGGAGTAGCTCCACCACATGAGCTTTATCCTTTCATAGGGTCTCATATGTCACAGGACCTCACAGGGTCTGTAATTCCTGTGACAGAGGGCTGGTACTTACCACTCCCCTCTGTTCTATATAGGCCTCCCTCAATTTCCTAAAGTTGAGGTTTGTGCCACTCCTGACATGAGCATGGTCACACAGGCGTGTAAGGCAGTATACTATCTCTCAATAGAGACCAAAACCTGATGGGTATTTTTCTTTACCCATTTGGGAACCTGCCGTTTTGGCAACTGCATTCAAATCTACAAGAGAATTAAAGGTTAATGTAATATATTTACATAATGAAGTACAACATTGGTACTGTAGCCGCTTCTGGCAGCTAAATCTTCTGCTACCAAACATGACACATGGTAGGGCTATACAAATATCTCAGGGAGGTGACTAAAGTCTATACTTGACCTTCCCACACAAAGCAAACCTGTCCTTGTCTCTCTGGAGTCATGTCCATGAAGACGCAGGCATTATCTAAGTCTATTATACAGTTGTCTGCAGGCCACTGTCAGGGCTATGTGTGGCGGCTGGTTCTTCTTTCTAGCCACGAACACAGTCTGTCCAATTTCCCTAAAATATATTCTGGCATGGGAGAAAGTTGTTTTGCTATACACAGGCAGCTTAACCCCTATACAACTGGGCTTGGACCTTGGTAGTCTATAAGTTCAATATGCAGCCTCCAATCCTCCTAACCTAATGGGGTCTCGGCTAGTCCCTCAGTCAGACCCCTCTTCTCTAGAAGCATCTGAAAATCCTGAAGGCTTTCCGGTCTATGGAAAATGTCTTCCCTTTACCCTCTCCTGTTAACCCTGTTTATCAGTTAAAGGGCCCTGCTATCCCTGTCTCTTACCACTGCTTGGTTCCTAGTGGCGAGTCAAACACAGCCAGGGCTGCAGGGAGAGACAACTTTGCACATAGCAAAGTGCTCTGGTGATGGCTTGGGCATCAGGTCCTTGCTTTCTCACCTGTCCTCTTTCCTGGCAGGGACCTTGACCTTTCCCACAGGCTTCTCTGTAAGTAAGAACAGGGCATCTGCTCCCCCCAACCAGGTGTCTTGGCCCACCCCTTAGTCTAAGGTGTTAAATCTTTCAGCTTCTCTGTGAGAGTTCAAGGCACTGGAAGGGGACATCATCCCCTCCTCTCCCAGCAGCAACAGGTACTGGCAGCTGCTCTTGTAGTCCTGAACCCTTTCAGCACATTTGCAAATGGGAAACTTTACCAGCTTCATCCCTGGCCACTTTCACAGATCCCAGGGCCTTTTGCTTGTCTCCCTTTCCTATTGTGAGTCAGAGGAAGACAATTCCTATAGAGGGGAGAAATAGAAAAAGTGGGAGTTTTGGAGAAAACCACAGACTACTGCTGTAGTAGTCCTCCCTCCCGGAGGCTGGGGTTCGACCTATGGAGAAAAATGACTCTTGGTCGGCCTGGAAAAGAAGGCAGAGGATGACAAGGATGTGTAGGAAATTTTTTGTGGATTGAAAGCCTGGAGGGCCTCCTGAAAGAAAAGATATTTAATCCAGTTGCAGATGCTGTCAGTATCAGGAGTGAGGGAGGAAGGGAAAGAACAGGTTATGTCCTCTAGGAGGGTCCTAATAAATAACTGAAAACGGCAAGCCAAACAAGACATACAAGATATATAACCAGGGTAGACAGGGCTCATGAATAGATGATTATGATAACACTAATTAGATTTCCTTTTAACATTTCTCTTTTTCTTCTTGTTATATACTCAACCTTTATAAATTTCACATTTTCAAATTAGCCTTTAAACCTTCTTTTCTATGTCCTTTAAAAATGCACAACCATGCCTCAGACCTTCTACTTAGTAATTCCTCATTCTTAGATTAACATTTATGAATACACTTTAAATGTACTTTTACTTTTAAGAAAATATAACTTCAACAAAGTATAAGGGACCTTACTTCTGTAATAAAAACTAAGAGCAAGTAAATTAAAACTTGTCTAGTAAAAACTGCTATATTCTTCCTTATGTAATTTCAAGTATATTGTATTGGTCTAATTTAGAATTGGAAGGGTTAAAGAGAACAAAACGGGGCAGAGAAAGATTCACTGCACCTTGCAACTTATGGCCTTAAGTCCAGCACAGCTCAGATAAGTGAGAAACCAAGGACACCAGCAGAGTGGTTTGTAGCCAGCAAAATAAACAAAAATCTATTTCTCCCTGCTCTCCCCGCTAATGTCTCCCCTTTCTGCATTAACCATTTACTCTGTCCTAGTAGGGGAAACAAGTCAAGTGGTCTGAGATTCTGTACATCCAGGCTTTTTACACTTAAGGACACATAACCTCTGTAACAGCCGCTCTCCCTCCCAGATTCTTCCTTTTTCACTCTAAGCCCATGGAGGATCTCTAATCCCCCTCCTCCTTTACCACTCCTGATTTCCCCAACCATCCCCTGGTCCCCCAGCCTTGGGTTCCTCTATCTCATCAGGCTGAGAGCCTACCACCCTACCTAGTGATTCCCACCACCACTAACTTATCTCATACCCACTCTGGAGCAGTTTCAGCTCCCTTCCTCTCCCACTCCGGCACTAGCCCTTAAGTGCCCCCTTTGGGAGATTGCTGGTGCCAAATCTGGCTTCATGCCCAGGGCCACGCAGATAACCTCTGCTGGCAGTCCCCCTCTAGTCAGAGCGGATGCTGTTCCTGATAGAGACCCACTGTAAATCTATCAGGAAGGGCAGGCAGGCCACAGGTCCTGGGATCACATGATTCTCTGTTTGCTAGCAAGGCTGAAAAAGGCAGCCCACAAAGCAGTTTATCCAGGAAAATCATAAAAATACGGCAGTCATTTTAGCATTTTTTACTCTAACATTCTTTTCTCTCTGCTTGAACATTCTGACTCATCCCAAGAAGCACCCAGTAGCCCCGCCCTACCAGGCTTGGAGGCAAACTTAGTTTTTCTTGGAAACCTCCATCAGCCAGAGGGGAGATAAGAAAACTGTAAATAAGTCCTCTGTTCCTTGAAATTTACTACTTTGTTGCAAATAGTTAACTTGAAAAGACTTCTCTCTTGCTTTTCTTACAAGCAATCGTGGAACCTAGCTGGCCTTTGTTTTTTCTGGGCTAAACCCTTTACAAATTTATACCTTTAAATCTACCCCAGAATTCCAAAATTTCAACCTAATACAGTAAAATTACAAATCAGGGGAGAGCAAATTAAAAGCCCCTAGTATACAAACATAGACAGAAATTTAAGTGCGCTGATTCCCTCCTTGATGGAGAGCAAAAGACTCTGAGAAAAATAAATCTCAGCAGCTGCTAGAGACTTTTGCAGTTCGTCACAGCATTCAGCCTTACTATACACAATTAGGCTTCCCACTAAAGTGGGGTTTGTCCTATCTTTAAGCAAATTAAACAACAGAAAGAGTTAACAAATACTCTCATGTGTACAGCCAGACGGCACAAAGTAGCTTTCGCTTCTACGCAGGCTCTCACACTTATATTTATAGACCAGTTAGTGAACCGATAATTATGCCAAGACAGACAGACAAACATCCATACTCTCACTCTCTCAGTAGACTAGCCCGGATGAGAGCTGAGCAGGTAACTGAAACACTCTCCAACTCCCCAAATGGACATGGGGGCACTCCTGGCACCCACGCCCCAGAACAAAATTCTCTACCAATGTCTCGGTGAGAACTTACCGGAGGAGTTAAGACTGCATCCAGTCCCCTTCTTGGTAGCAAAATGGCTAGTCCCAAGCAAACAAACTGCAAAGTGAACTCAAAATTTCTTAATTGAATTTGAATTCCCTTACCTCCAGAGGTTTTTTCTGATGACTCCAAAGGAATGCAGGGGCATGTCAGGTGTCCCTTGTCTGGCTGTCACAACCACAGAGAAGCGTCTCTGAGGCCCTGGAACTTCATCAGGTGGCATCTCCCCTAGAGATCCTCAGGGCCTGGCAGCCAGGCAGGGGAGGCCGTCCATCCCAGGCGTCCAAGACTAGGTGTGGGTAGGCACCTGTCTCTTATCTTGTGGGGGCCTCCAAATGTTGTATCATAAATCAGCGAATGAGATACAAGACACCTTAATGAGCCAATTAATTAGGAGTCCTTTATTGTGTGTGGCCCAGAGGGAGGTGTCTCTTCCAAATCTCTGAGCAAACAAATAGAGGAAGTTCCCTCTATTTATAAAGGGTGTCCCAAAATTCACGCAAGAAGTAATTTTGATAACAAACACAGGTTTATAATTAAAAATTGTAAATTTTTTATTGATTCATAAAGTATACAGTATAGGGTTATGTATGGAATAGCATATCGGGTAAATGGATTATCATGTCGCGATAGCAAGCACCATTAACTGTTATTGTCTGAGCAGCCGCATTTTTGAAGAAGAATGGTCCGATGATGCCTCCAGCCCCAAATCCGAACCAAACAGTGACACATTGTGGATGCATTTGTTTCTCAACAATCACTCGTGGATTTTCTGAACCCCAAATGCGACAATTTTGTCGATAACCAAGCCATCCACAACGTGTCACTATTTGGTGCGGATTTGGGGCTGGAGGCATCATGGGACCATTCTTCGAAAATGCGGCTGCTCAGGCAATAACAGTTAATGGTGCTTGCTATCGCGACATGATAATCCATTTACCCGATATGCTATTCCATACATAACCCTATACTGTATACTTTATGAATCAATAAAAAATTTACAATTTTTATTATAAACCTGTGTTTGCTATCAAAATAACTTCTTGCGTGAATTTTGGGACACCCTTTACCTTTCAGGCTCTTTGCAGATTTTACAAAGGGCTCTGTGTTATTGTTATTACAGACAGTTTGTAATCTTGGATACATAAAGAACAAACATTTGGCATAAGAATATGAGAATTATTATCAGTATTAGTCCATTACATTAGATGGCTAGCTTGCAAGGTCAGACAGTTAAGTTTTTATCTTTTTCTATTATTCAAACTAAAACTGTTACATAGAATAAGAGACTGCCTAAAAATGACAAAGTTTGTGGAACAAGGGACTATCTAACAATAGCAGAGAGTTCAAACAGCAGTTTTATACAAGATGGAGGTTACTATGCTTCATGACTGGCTCCAGACTTCTGGGTGGCCAGTAGTGCTGCCACCTTTCACCATTGAATGTTACATGGGCCACTGGTCTCCGCTCTGGTGCTCCAGGCTGTGGAGATAATCCTGGGTTTTGGGCTTCTATCTTCTGAGGGAGCAGACCCTCCCGTAGCCAAGAGCTCTATCCTCATGTTTGGCCTGCTGCCCCTGGAAGCTGGGTCAGCCCCTCTCTTGACCTCTCCTTTCCTACAGGTCTCCAGGTGTTTTCTGTCCTTCCTTGATATAAGTCTCCTCCTCAGTTAGACCTGGAGTTTGTATCAACTCTCACATGGGTAGAAAGCAGGGTTGGGTCAGCAAACTTTCCCAGGTTCTCTGGACTCTGCCTCCACCCACCTTCATCTGCCAGCCAGCTGTCAATCTTAATCACTCAAAAGTCTGTTTCTGAAAGAGCTTTAGGTGGAATCAGGAGTATAAAGTCTCTGGGTCTCCTGTGACCTCAGTTGATAATTCTGGGTGTATACTCTCCACTTTAGTTTTATTTCTAGTGTGACCCTGGGAGGAGCTGCAAGAAAGGTGTGCCTATTCAGCGTCCATCTTCTCTCCTCCCTGGTTATTATTCTTTTAGCTTTGACTGGGAAGAAAGGAGAACGAGAGAGAGAGAGAGAGAGAGAGAGAGAGAGATATTAAGAGAAGTTGATTGCAAAGAAAGTCTGATAAAGGGGCAGCATGAAAGAATTTTCCTCCTTGGGGTGAAGACTCTACCACAGTGTTAGTGTTGCTGATAGTCCTGCATGAGAGATTTTCGGGGAAATGGGGCTGAAAAAGTCCTGAGGGGGCAGCACTGCCTCCATCAAGTCACCACTATACATAACCCAGGTGCATATGGTTTACAGCAGCATCCTGGAATTATATTATGACAAAAATAGAATGGTGTCTGTCTTTGGATTTTGTGATTTTACATTCCTGTGTGCTTTTCTGCAGATTGTACAATGTGGAAATTATTCACACATTTAATACCTTTAAAATAATCATTCAGGTTCTTTTGATCATATCTACAACTCTTCTTGGATCCAAGAAAAACTCACCTTTTAGTGAGTTACTCCTCAGAATTATTAGTACCTTAAAAATAACAATTATTAACTTTCCATGATTATATAAACAATGTTATTAAGGAACTTAAGCTAGGAAAGTAAAAACAAATTTAAAGGATGTACCTATAACTCCACTACTCCCTTATCCATAGTTAGTCAATGTTAATCTTTTTGTGTATTTTAATCTTTTAATTACAGTATTAATGTTGATGATGATAATAATAATAATAATAATGGTTAAGTGCTTTCTTTGTGCCAGACCTGTTTTAAGTATTAAATGTATGAATTAATTTACTCTTCACCCAACCCCATGTGCAGATGTATTATCTCCATTCTACAAGTGGGAAAGCAGAAAGATTAGGTAACACGGGAAATAAAGTATAGTGTACACAATGGAGAAACTCCTGTATTCTGTATACTGCCCTAATGTGCTTCATACTAGTGAAACAGAGGGTGGGACTATAAAGGTGTTGTCCTTTTGTCTGACTTTTTGTGAGGTGCTTCTGCCTCAGCGCTTCTTCAGATCTGCCCGTAAAAAAGGCTGCTGGAGGGGATCTATAAGCTGTCACTCATGGAATATTGAAGAAGACCTCAGGAATCCAAAATTGCCTTAGCATCCCTTCCTGTATCTCAGCATCCCTTCCCAAATGACTCAGGTAGACTGGATATGAAGAGGAGCGAGGTTGAACAGCCATCTGTGAAGGATTAGAGTTAAGGTCTGTGAGGGCTTTATTGATAAAAAGCAAACTAACCTTATTTTTCAAAAAATCCTGCATGCAAAATAGGAAACAACAGAAACCAACTCATTTATAAAATTCAAAAGTAGGCATGTCAAAGCTAGGCAAACCCTTGTCACATCAGATACAAGGATTAGAGAGGTAATATATTTGACAGACCTGGGTATGAGGCTAATGTCATGAGCCTTGGTCAAGATCTTAATCAAGATGGGACTGAGGCTACAATTTGAGCAATCTCAGTGAGTAGGGATGGACACTCATTATTAAACTGAGGAGCACACAGTGAATAGAATGATGATTGGTCAATATTTATTCATTAGTAACTCAAATGGATACTAGCAATTTAATCACACCTCATTAATTTTTGGTGACTTAAAAGTTCCTTCAGGGAACTTTTCATTCTTCCTGTTTTCCACTTAGAGTTCACATTTTATCTTTTGGCATAGCACGCTTGGGAATCCCAAAATGTTTCTCTTTGGAAATAATTTGAGTGGCTCCTGACAGATGGGAAAATGGACCAGCTGGTGTTATCACCAAATGTAATGTAAGTCTCAATAACATAAGGGTGAATGGCCAACTGCCCAGATAACACCACTAATTCTTTGGATTTACTGATTTTTTTCCAAGAACTGCTATTTAAATGGGAATTTATTTTCAAACAGAGAACCATTCTGATTTTCTCAAAAGAATAAAAAAAGTTAAAAGAATGAAAGAAAGAACAAGACCTTAAAATGCTGTCTTGGTTGGTTGTTTTGCATGCTTCCTAGAATTATTAAAGTTGGCAACAGTGGCACCTCAAGAGGATCAAGCCTTCTAGAAGATATGAACACTATAACCTTGAATATATATGTTATGTCTTTTTATTTGGTATATTTTTTTCCCCAAAAAAGGGGATTTTTTTGCAAGGCCATTTCAGGATTATATCAGTAGAATTTCCACTAGATGCTGTACTGTACTAGAGAAAAAAATTTCCTCCACTTTGGAAGGTGATGAATCCTCAAGGGATATAAAAAACAAATACTGTGTGACTCAGTGGGTTGGGCATTGTCCTGTGCCCAGGTTGTGGGCCAGATCACCAGTAGCAGGCGTGTACGAAGCAGTTGATCAATGTTTCACATCAATGTTTCTCTCTCTCTCCTTCCCCTTCCTCTCTCTCCAAAAGTCAATATAAATGTTTTAAAAAATAGCTACAAGTATAACAAAAAAAGAAGTCAAATGACTCTAGAAAGGATGTCAATAATGGGACTACTGTTGTCAAGTCACCTTTAGAGAAATGCTTGCACAGTGACCTATAGGAACTTTGTGTCTTGAAAGAAACAGGTGTTGTAACTCTAATACATTGCCAAACTTGGCATTTAACAGATGCTCTAAGCAGGATCTCAAAGACTCACCCAAGGATTTGTGGACAAAGGCAGCAACTTTATTGTCCATGAATTTTGTTGACTAATACAGAGGTTGACAGAGCAGTAATTCAAAGAGCCAACGAACAAACTATTTTTCCTATCTGATCTTGCCGCTCTCTTACCTCTATTTCTTTATATTTCTTATTTAACAAACTCATTTTTTTTCATTTTATCATCATTTCATTGTCTCACTGTTTCTTTTGATATATATGCTCCCAAATTTCCTGTGTTTGACACAGACTTTTCTCCATATATGCTTCATATTTTCATTTATATTTGACATTACCCTTGGCATGACATGGTCCCAAACATACTCCTTTCTTCATAGGTTACCTGCAGTTTACTCCCCACTAATACCCCAAAATTAATGTGTTAGGAACCATCTAGATTCATGGTTTCTAAAGAAGATTTAATTCTTATTATGTAATTCAGTAAAAATGATAAATTAAGGCTTATCTTCTAAAAATTATCTTCAACTGAGGCTGGACAAATATGATTGAGGCCAACTTTGAGGCCCAATGTCATTTATTGCAACTGGCTCTTACAGTACAACATGAAATGAAAAATCAGAAATTTCTAATGGCCAACAATATATGTTATGGCATCTGCTATAGATTAAATGTTTGTGTCCACAACAAATTCACATGTTAAATCTTAAAGCCCAATGTGATAGCATTTGGAGACCGCAGAGAGCCCCTTTGTCTCTTTTCACATGTGAGGTTACAGTGAGAAGAAAGCTATCTATGAATCAAGAAGCAAGCCCGCACTAGACACCAAATCTGCCAGCACCAGGATCTTGGATTTCCTAGTTTCCAGAACTGTGAGAAATTAATTTATGTTATTTATAAGCAACCCAGTTAATGATACGTTTGTTATAGCAGTCAGAAAAGACTAAGACAGCATCCTTAATTTTTTTTACTAGTATTTTTTCTTCAATTATGCATGTTGGGTATGTGTGGTTTATGTTGATATGATGAGTTGCAGCAATCACAGATAAGATTATCTTTTCGTAATTTCCTCATTATTAACAGAGTTAAATTCACTTTTCTCTCTTTTTTAATTATTTTTTGTTTAAAGTATTATATATGGTATTACATATGTCTCCTTTTTCCCCATTTACCTCTCCCACACCCCAGCACCTGCCCTCACCACCCCCCATGTCTGTGTCCACTGGTTATGCTTATATTCATGCATCGAAGTCCTTTGGTTGATATCTTACCCCCCTCCATCCGACCCTGCCTTCCCCCTGAGGTTTGACAGTCTGTTCGATGCTTCTCTGCCTCTGGATCTATTTTTGTTCATCAGTTTATGTTGTTCATTATATTCCACAAATAAGTGAGATCATGTGATATTTATATTCTTCTGACTGACTTATTTTGCTTAGCATAATGCTCTCCATGTCCATCCATGCTGTTGCAAATGGTAAGAGTTCTTTCTTTTTTACAGTGGCGTAGCATTTCATTGTGTACTTGTAGAGGTACCATGGCTTTTTAATTCACTCATCTCGCTGATGGGCACTTAGGCTGTTTCTAAATCTTAGCTATTGTAAATTGTGCTGCTATGAACATAGGGGTAGTACATATGTTCTTTCTGATTGGTGTTTCTGATTTTTTGGGGATATATTCCTAGAAGTGGGATTAGTGAGTCAAATGGGAGTTACATTTTTAAATTTTTGAGAAAACTCCATACTGTTTTCCACAGTGGCTGCACCAGTCTGCATTCCCACCAGCAGTGCAAGAGGGTTCCTTTTTCTCCACATCCTCACCAGCAGTAGTCATTTGTTGATTTGTTGATGATAGCCATTCTGACAGGTGTGAGATAGTACCTCATTGTTGTTTTGATTTGAATCTCTCAGATGATTAGTGACTTTGAGCATGTTTTCATATGTCTCATGGATGTCTGTATGTCCACTTTTGAAAAGTGCCTATTTAAGTCCTTTGCCCCATTTTTTGACTGGATTGTTTATCTTCCTTTTGTTAAGATGAGTTCCCTATAAATTTTGAAGATTAGGCCCTTATCGTATATAACATTGACAAATATGTCCTCCCTTGCAGTGGGCTTTCTTGTTGTTTTATTGATGATTTCTTTTGCTGTGCAGAAGCTTTTTATTTTGATGTAGTCCCACTTGTTTATTTTCTCCTTAGTTTGCATTGCCCTAGGACAGGGGTGGGCAACCCCTGGCACGTGTGCCAAACATGGCACGCCAGTAACTTTTGCTGGCACGCGAAACCCTCTCTTATAATCTTCCATTTACAATTTTTGTGAACATTTGAATGACTTAAATGTTAAATTACAAGGAACTGGCAAGACACTTGATGTTATGTTTGGTTACATAAAGGCTTTTGAAAAGAAACTGGAAGTCTTTAAGAGGGATGTGGATGGTG
>NW_005371454.1:615067-621734 GCF_000412655.1 Myotis brandtii | reverse complement strand
TGTTTTGGTTTCATCCACATACGCTTGTGAATCTTTGTTCTCAGTGATGAATTTTGTTAAGTCTCGTAATAGGAGTAGCCTGACGGATGAAAGTAGTAGCTCATGCATATCACTGAAGGTCATGAAATATAAACCTGATGTAAAATCTCTGTCATCAGTGATGCAGCAGCAAAAGTCCCACTGATAATATCAAACGGAGTCATAAAGTTTTCTGTCGGACTATCAGTGTACATGTATACATTAAAAAATAAATGTATTTTTCATCATCATATACTGTGTTTTTGTCGCTCGAATGAATTTTATTATTTCTTCAAGGTTCTTCACATACGTACACCTTAAGAGATATCAAGTAGGCGTAACATGTTCTCAAAAAATTAGGGTTGGCACGCAGAAGAATTTTGAGTCAGAGATTTTGCTGGTTTTGGCACGCACTCACAAAAAGGTTGCCCACCCCTGCCCTAGGAGCTGTAGCGGTAAAGATATTGCTACCACATATGTCTGATATTTTCCTGCCTATGGATTCTTCTAATTTTTTTATGTTTTCCTATCGTACATTTAAGTACTTTATCCATTCTGAGTTTATTTTTGTATATGGTAGTCTACTTTCATTTTTTTGCATGTATCTGTCCAATTTTCCCAACACCATTTATTGAAGAGACTGTCTTGACTCCATTGTATGCTCTTGCCTCCTTTGTCAAATATTGAGTATAATGGCTTAGGTCAATTTCTGGGTTCTCTGTTTTATTCCATTGGTCTATGTGTCTATTCTTGTGCCAGTACCAGGCAGTTTTGAGAACAGTGGCTTTGTAATAGAGCCTGATACCTGGTATTGTGATCCCTCCAACTTTGTTCTTCTTTATCAAGATTGCTGCATCTATTCGGGGTCTTTTTTATTCCATATCAATTTTTGGAGTTTGTTCCAGGTTTGTGAAATATACTATTGGTATTTTAATGGGTATTGCATTAAATCTGTAGATTGCTTTGGGTAGTATGGACATTTTAATTATGTTGATTCTACTAATCCATGAACACAGTATATGCTTCAATTTGTTTATGTCTTCCTCTATCTCTTTTTCCAACGTCCTGTAGTAGTTTTCCAAGCACAGGTCTTTTACCTCCTTAGTTAACTTTATTCATAGGTATCTTAATATTTTTGGTGGGATGATAAATGGGATTTTTGGTTTTTTTGTTTAGTTTTGTTTGTCTTTCTGTGAGTTCTTTATTGGTGTATAAAAAAGCCATAGATTTCTGGGTGTTGATTTTGTATCCTGCTACATTGCCAAATTCATTTAGTAAATCTAGTAGTTTTTTTTATGGAGTTTTTAGGGTTTTCTATGTACAATATCATGTCATCTGTTAAATATAATTTTTCTTCTTTTCCAATTTGGAAGCCTTTTATTTCTTCTTCTTGTCTGATTGCTATGGCAAGCACTTCCAGTACTATGTCAAACATGAGTGGTGAGAGTGGGCATCCCTGTCTTATTCTTGTTCTTAGGAGAAATAGTTTTAGTTTTTTCCCATTGAGTATGATGTTGGCTGTAGGTTTGTCATTTAAGGCTTTTATTATGTTGAGATATGATCTCTCTATCCCCACTTTGCTGAGAGTTTTATCAAGAAAGGGTGTTAGCCCTATCCGGTTTGGCTCAGTGCATAGAGCATCAGCCTGTGGACCAAAGGGTCCCCGGTTCATTAGGGACAAGTGTACATGCCTGGGTTGTGGGCTTGGTCCAATGTGCAGGATGCAGCCAATCAATGATTCCTCTCCTCATTGATGTTTCTATCTCTCTCTTCCTCTCCCTCCCTCTCTGGAATCAATAAAGATATATTTTAAAAAAGAAAGTGTATTTGATTTTGTCAAATGCTTTTTCTGCATCAATTGATATGATTATGTGATTTTTATCTCTCAATTTGTTTATGTGAAGTATCACATTTATTTATTTGTGGATATTGTACCATCCAAGCATCCCCAGAATAAATCCCACTTGGTAATGGTGTATGATCTTTCTAATGTAATGCTGGATCCAATATGGAAGGATTTTGTTGAGGTTTTTAACATCTATGTTCATCAGATATATTGGCCTGTAATTATCTTTCTTTGTAGTGTCTTTATTTGGTTTTGGGATTATGCTGGCTTCATAGAACGAGCTTGGAAGTGTTCCTTTCTCTTGAATTTTTTGGAATAGTCTGAGAAGGATAGGTTTTCCTTCTTCTATGAATGTTTGGTAAAACTCCCCCATGAAGCTCTATGACTTAGGGCTTTTGTTTGCTGGAAGGTTTTTTCTTTTTTTCATTACTGCTTCAATTTCCTCCATAGTTATCAGCCTATTCAGATATTTTTTATTCCTGATTGAGTTTTGGAAAGTCGTATTTTTCTAGGAATATGTCCATTTCTTCTAGGTTGACCAGTTTGTTGGAATAGAGTTGTTTATAGTATTTTTTCACAGTCCTTTGTATTTCTGTGGGGTGCTATTTTGCCTCTTTGATTTCTGATTTTGTTCATTTGGTCTTCTCTCTTTGCTTCTTGGTGATCCTGGCTAGAGGTTCATCAATCTTTTTTATCCTTTCAAAGAACCAGCTCTTGGATTAATTGATATTTTGTATTGGTTTTTGGTCTCTATGTCATTTACTTGCACTCTGATCTTTATTATTTCCTTCCTTCTGCTCACTTTTGGATTTTCTTGTTGCTCTCTTTCTAATTCTTTAAGTTGTAGAGTTAGATAATTTATTACTAGTTTTCTTGTTTTTGTGTGTGTGTTTGTTTTATTTTGTTTTGGTTTTTTGTTGTTGTTTGTTTGTTTGTTTGTTTGTTTGTTTTAGATAAGCCTGTAACGCTATGAACTTCCCTCTCAGGACTGCTTTCACTGTGTCCCATAGATTTTTGGAATGTTGTGTTTTCATTATCATTTGTTTCCAGGATGTTTTTTATTTCTTTTTTAAATCTTTTTGGTAACCCAATAATTGTTTAATAACATGCTATATAGCCTCCAAGTGTTTGACTTTTTGTAATTGTGTTTATTGTGGTTTATTTCTAATATTATGCTATAGTGATCTAAGAAGATGCTTGATATGATTTAAATCTTCTTGAATTTGAAGAGACTTTCTGTGTCCCAATATGTGGTCTATCCTTGAAAATGTCCCATGTGCACTTGAGAAGAATGGATATTCTGTAGCTTTGGGGTGAAATGTTCTGAAGATGTCAATTAAGTCTATTTGATCTAGTGAGTTGTTTGTGATTGCTGTTTCTTTGCTGATTTTTTTGTCTAGATGATTTATCCAGTGATGTCAATGGGGTATAAAGGTCCCCTACTATTATTGTACTGGTGTCAAACTTTCCCTTGATATCTTCCAGAAGTTTTTTTTAATGTATTTTTGGGTGCTCCTGCATTGGGTACATATATAATTACCAAAATTATATCCTCTTGTTGTATCAATCCCCTTAGTATTATGTTGTGGCCTTCCTTATTTCTTATTATAGCCTTCACTTTTAGGTCTATTTTGTTGGATATAAGTATTGCTATCCCAGCTTTTTTAAATTTCCATTTGCCTAAAAAATAATTTTCCATCCATTCACTTTCAGGCTGTGTCAGTGCCTTGTTCTAAGGTGGGTCTCCTGTAGATAGTACATATATGGGTCATGTTTTCTTACCCACTCATCCACTCTATGTCTTGTGATTGGAGCATTTAGTCCATTTACATTTAAGTTTATTATTGATAGGTACTTGTTTGTAGCCATTTTTATTCTTTATGCCAGTATTCCTTCTTCCCTTTCTATTTCTTCTTTTTACAACAGTCCCTTTAGCATTTCTTGCATTGTTGGCTTGGCAATGATAAAATTCCTTAGCCTTTTTTTTTGTCTGCAAAGCTCCTGATTTCACCTTCAATTTTGAATTATAGCCTTGCTGGATAGAGTATTCTTAGATTCAGTCCCTTGCTTTGCATCACTTTGTATACTTCATTCCATTCCCTTCTGGCCTGATGTGTTTATGTTGAGAAATCATTTCTTAATCTAATGGAAGATCCTTTGCAGGTAACTCTCTGTCTCTCTCTTGCAGCCTTTAACATTCTCTCTTTTTTGTTTATGTTTGCCATTGTAATTATGATGTGTCTTGGTGTAGGTCTTTTTGGGTTCATCTTGTTTCGGACTCCCTGGGCTTGTGTGACTTTTTCTACCTCAAATAAGGGAAGTTTTCTGTCATTATTTCTTCAAATAAGATTTCTAATCCTTGCTCCTCTTCTTGTCCTTCTGGCGCCCCTATTATACATATGTTACTTTGTTTCATGATGTCCCATAGCTCTCTTAGGCTCTCCTCCTGCTTTCTAATTTTTTTCTCCAATTGCTCTTCAGGTTGCTCATGTTTCTCTGCCTTATCTTCTAACTCACTAATTCGGTAATCTGCTTCTTCTAGTCTACTGTTGAAAACTTTCATCATGTTTTTTACTGTAGGCATATCATTCTTGATTTCCCCTGATTCTTACATAAGCTGTTGATTTTCTCATCTATCTGGTTTATGAACTGTATGACCCTTACTCTGAATTCTTTTTCTGACATATCACATGCCTCTGTTTCATTTAGTTCCTTTTCTGATTATTTTTTTTCCTTTGGGAGTTGTTTCTTTGTTTCCCCATTTTTGCTATCACCAAAGAGTCCAGGTGCCAAGTTACACGGGGCCTCTGGCTGAAGTGGAGGGTTGGTGGGAGGGTCACATACCCTGAGAGTCACCGGAGAGCCCAGGTGCCAGGATGGCTTGTGGCCATGGTGGCAGATTGATGGGATCGTCTCATGCCCTGAGAGTCATGGGAGAGCCCAGGCACCAGGACATGCAGAGCCTGTGCTGTGGTGGCAGGTCGGCAGGAGCATTGCATGCTCTGAGAGTCATGGCTGCGTTGCCAGGCTGGTGGGGGAGGGTAGCACACTCCAGTACTCACAGAATCTGTCTCCAGAGAGGCTGGAGTCCCAGTGTCCTTAGGTTTGCAGCTGTGGTGGCAGGTCTTTGGCCGGAGTGGCTCTAGGGTCTCTGGTGGTGTCTGAAGCCAGTCTGGGTGATGGTGAAGCTGGGCTCCTAGTCACAGCAGCTCTCCCCTTCAAGATGACATGGTTTCTGTGCCTGCACCATCTTCCCAAGGTTGCTTGCAGCATTAGCGGGGGCTCCCTGTCTAAGAGAGCCTGGTCTTCCAGCCCCCGAAAGTCCTGAAGGATCTAACTGTCCCTCACTCACACAGAAACACACACCACACATGTCCACCCACTCCCTTTTCACTCCCTCACTTACATTCTCCCTCACTGCCATCCTGCCAGCTTCCATCTTGACTTGCTTGAGAAATATTCTTCTAAATTCACTTTTTCAAAAGTGTTTGTATCTAGCTAAGTGTTGCAAATAACATAAATCAGGGATTGTAGTAACTGATGTTTGATACAGAACCACCTGTTCCCTGAGTAATTTTGAAGAAGGGCAATCACAGGCAAGCCTATATTTCCCTTAAGACGGAATTGCAACACCCCCAACCCAGCCCACCAACCCCAACCCTGACAGCTGTCAGCCTGCACTCTATCTCTGAGTCTATCCCTATTTTGCTTATTAGTTCACTTCATTCATTAGATTATATGTATGAATGAAATCATATGGCATTTGTCTTTCTCTGACTGACTTGTTTCACTTACCATAATACTCTCCTGGTTCATCCTTGCTGTCACAAAGGGTAAGATTTGCTTTTATGGCTCAGGAGGGATTGAGAAAAGAGAGAGAGAGAGAGAAAAAAAAGTAATGGACACAAACAACTGTATTGTGATTGCCAGAGGGAGGGGGGAATGGGGGAAAGTGGAGGAGGGTATAGGTGGGATAAATGGTGATAAAAGGAGACTTGACTTGGGTGGTGAATGCACAATACAGTGTATTGATTATGTGTTGTGGAGTTGTGCACCTGAAACCTGTATAATTTTGTTAACCAAGTGGCACCCCAATAAATTCAATAAAAAGGGAAAAACAAGATTGAATTGTAAATTCAGGCTCCTTGGTCACATATATATGGATAACATGGTATATGCTTCACTCTACGTTAATTTTTTTTTAATCTACTAATACCCAAAGGTCAGTCTTACATCCATTTCTTTTCTAATACAGAAAGTTTTAGTATATATTGCATGTACATGGAAAGATTATTTACATCTTTGGTTTGAACAGTTTGAACCCTTGCAGTATTTTCCCCACTTTTAACATTCCATACACATTTAAGTTTCCAAGTTATTTCTTTTGTGATTTAATCAAATGAAGGTAAGTCCCAAACATCTTCAATTTGTCAACATGCTCAGTAGCCAACTACACTTACTGGATGTTGTACTTTTAGGATTGTGAATGCAACTAAATTCATAATTACTTTTTCAAAATATTCTGATTTTCATTGATTTGGTAATTATTTCTTGAAATAGAGGCCCAGTGCATAAAAATTTGTGCACTCAGGGGGGTCCCTCAGCCAGGCCTGTGCCCTCTCACAGTCTGGGACCCCTCAGGGGATGCCCACCTGCTGGCTTAGGCCCGCTCCTTGGGGAATTGGGACTAAGCTGGCAGTCAGACATCCCTCTGGCAGCCCGGGAGCCCTCGGGGGATGTCCACTTGCCAGCGGGGAGCAGGCCTAAGCTGCAGTCAGACATCCTTAGCGCTGCTGAGGAGGC
>NW_005371454.1:595758-614372 GCF_000412655.1 Myotis brandtii | reverse complement strand
CATCTTGGTTGGGTTAATTTGCATATAGTAGCTCTGATTGGCTGGTGGGCAAGGATGGTGGGCGGGGCTTGTGAGTAGTGAAGGTATGGTCAATTTGCATGTTTCTCTTTTATTAGATAAGATGCCTATTCTCTACAGGACCCTATGCTTAGTGATAATCCTATTATTGTGTTTGGGTGTATGATGGCAGATTAATTATTGGCTTTTTATTTCCTACAAAAGAGTACCAAGAGACATTTGTCATCATTATTAGCTACAGAAGCATAGGTAGAAAAGTAGTTGTGGAACCTTTTATTACTGTTAAAATTTCAAGTGAGGCTTTATTCTTCTGCACTTAGATTGGGTATATAATATTTCTTTTGAGTAGTAGGCAGCTGTACTTTATTATCCTCTCTCATTCTTCCTGAACCCTACACCTTTAAGTAAACATCAGTGGTAAGAAATAGTGAGCTCTGTGGAGAATGCAGTGTGGTGGGGTGAACTGAGGTCCCTCTGCCTCATTTAGACACATTGGATTTAGAGGTCAGAGAGAAGCAATCTGGGCATTGTGCCCTTCATTAATAGTTAATACAAGATATCTTATAACATCACCAGGTCAGGGAAAGGAGAAACACTCTCTTAATATAAAAAGATACTATGCAGTTAGGAATCAGGTCAAAGTCAAAGTAGATAAAGTAGAGGAATGTCTTTTGTGGTCCAGTTGGGAATATTTGAAAAGAAACTGTCTCCTGAAAGTTGAGATAGGAATGATTTCAGACATTTTAAGGAAAAAGAAACCAAGTATAAGCCTTTCACTGTTCCAAACCTTATTCTTGAGACCAAAGGAATCCCCTCACCACTACCTCTTAGGACAGAACCAACAGTAACTGGGAAAGTCACATGCCATTTACTTTTATTAAAACCAAAAGTGTCACATTTGGAAGTCTTAATGGGCCAAGTTGATTTCCTTAGGCAGATGTGATAGCCTGGAAGACCCTGGAAAGTGAAAGCATAGAAAGCCAATTAATGAATGAGAGAGAACAGGAGAAAGGAGTTGGAATGAGCAAGTAGGAGCACCCAGAAGGGTCATGGATAAGCTGGAGGATGCCTAAGGCGTATCCCTGGAGGACCCGCTCCTCCACTCCCATCCTTCACCCATGACTCATGATGACTCAAGCAGTATGTCATGTCTTTACAGTACTAGGAGTGTTGCTAGACTGCTGAATTCCTTCTCCCACTGCACCCACCCCAATCTATGTGGTTTTAGAATAATCATCTGATTCAGTTGTGACCCTCCTAAGGCTCATTTGGGTCAGCATATATTTTGATTCTGGGGGAAGTAGGCCAGACAGTGTTGGAAAGAGGTGGAAGGGTCTCTCTACCCTTCTAGACCATCATCCTCTGTGGTCTGCTGAGCCCCCAGATTGTGAATTCCAGGTAGTAGACTAAGCCCTTCATGCTACACTAAACCATTTATTTTTAATGAACAACTTATTCTTTGTTAAACCTGACAATCAAGTCCAGTTTTATACCAATAGTCTAAAGAGATGTCCATCTGTTGCCAACAGTTTTCTGAAAAATTCTATGCTCATTTTATTAGCAAGTTATGAACAAAGCAAAACATTCTAAGTGACTAGCTCCCTTCCCAAATGTGCACCACACACACACACACACACACACACACACACACACACACTCACTCACTACTAGAGGCCAAGTATCAAGCAAACAAGCATGTGAATGTGAATGTGAGTGATCCAGGGAATAAACAAATACAATCATAATCAGTAACCATCTCAATGGGAGAATGCCTTCTCTAAACTTGAATGACAGCACATATTCTCACATCAGTAGTGTTCAGCCTTGACTGCCCACTAGAATCACTTGGAAGGCAATTAAAAATCCAGCTGCTAAGGCCACAGCCCACACCACCACACCATTAAATCATAATCCCTGGGGGTTGGGTCCAGTCAGGCATCGTTTTATAAACTCCCCTGGTGACTCCAATGTGCTTCCATGTCTGAGAATCAATGATCTGTGCTATACTTTGCAACCTTGTCAAGGATTATCCCTTCATAATATTCTATCACAACAGTTTGTGTTTCTATAAAAGCCATAGATCTGACATTATGCAGACCTCCAAAGATGCAAACTCATTTTGATAAGACATAAATCTGTGGCAGGAATCATACTTTCCTAAGCCAGCTGTGGTTCTAAGAGCAAATGTTCTTTATCCACACACTGCTCTCACAGGGTTGGGGCTCTGATATGATGCATTCTTCCCATGGTGCATATTAACACACATAGTAAAAGTCCACAGAGACAGGCTTCATTTGCAGGATGCCAGTAGAGTCAAGGGGAAAAATCAATGTGGACCACTTACTGCCAGCAGTGGGAAGCATTTGATATTTAATATTCACTAAAGTGCAATGCTCAAATGGCATTTTCAATTGATTTGTATTCCATGGAAAGGCAGCGGGAGCACAGCTGTCCTTTAAGAGCTCTCACAAGCCCATCAATGAGGTTTTCATGTCATGTGCTATTTAGTGTTGTAACTGGCCTTAGTCTTATATTACCAAATTCTGATGGGGTGACATAAGCCACTTATTACTGAAATGTTAAAAGTTTATTCCTGCTTTTCAAGAATCTGAATATTACTCCTGTAAAATCTTTATTTCTCAAATCTACATACTTATGAAATGTCAATAACTGAGACGTTGAATTGTCGTAGGTGCTCATATTGGCAGAGTAATTTCCCACTGCTCTTTGCTCTTCCTCTTCTTTATTCCTTACATATTTCTTTAAGTTAGTATCAGGAAGTAAAAAAAAGAAAAAGGAGGATAAAATAGTTTAGTTCTTATTGACAGCTCTCTTGAATGGTTACCATACTAAACTGGTTTAGCACAAAGAACACTGATAGGTTATAATTTAAATTGTGCCCCAAGTTTCTAAAATTTATATTTAAAAAAAGTCTTACACTAGTTAGTTTTATGTAGTACATATTTTGTTTTACGTAAGCCTTATTTCTCATGACATGACTCAGAGTCTTAATAGATTAGTTTGGGGAACCATCTTTTCATAAAAATGTATAGAACTGAATCTATTCTCAAGATAAAAATGATGACAAAATTACATTTGTGGATACATTTACTCTTTTTTTAATTTAAATTCTTTATTGTTGAAAGTATTACATATGTCTCCTTTTCCCCCCATTGACCTGGCCCCTCCCTTGCCCCCCAGCACATGTCCCCGCCCTCCCCCGCTACTGTCTGTGTCCTTTGGTTGTGCTTATATGTATGCATACAAGTCCTTTGGTTGATTTTTTACTCCCCACCCCCACAACCTCCCCTGCCTTCCCTCCAAGGCTCAATGGTCTGTTCCATGCTTCTATATCTCTGGATCTATTTCAGTTCTTCAGATTATGTTGTTCATTATATTCCACAAATGAGTGAGATCATGTGATATTTATCTTTCTCTGACTATAAAAAAGAAATAACTCTTACCATTTGGGTGGACCTGGAGAGCATTATGCTAAGTGAAACATTTACCCTTTGATTTGTAAAAAGCTAAAGAAGTTGCAATTGGGTTAGAATTCCAAAGTGAAAATAATCTGCAATCAGTGCAGGAGAATTTTAGATTAAAACATAGAATGTATTTCCCAAGTCCATGTTTCTGGGCCCATAGAAGAAGTTCTTGGAAACTATACAGGTGGATTGCTTCAATTACGTATTCAGAATTACTAATTGAATGCCTGGTATTTTCAAAAACTGACTTGGATGTGAATATACAATATATGTCATAGACATTTCCAATATAGAGAGGAAGAGACACATTTAAACAAATATACTCAATTGGGACTGCAATGGCTATGTGTATGAGGATGCTATGGGGCCACACAAAAGGCCATGCTACTTATCTGAGATACTCAACAACATCTTCTTTGGGAAATTTATAGTTGGATTGATTTTTGAAATGCAAAGGAGTTTACAGGAAAGAAAGGGATGAGGGAATTATGGGAAAAGGGTAAAGCATATGCAACTACAAACAACAGAAGAGACATGACAGTACTTGAATACCTGCATAAAAGTTGGGAACTTGCAGGTGACAAGGCCCAAGGGGCAGCCAAGACTCCGGAAATTACAATTATGCTCAGGAGTCTGAACTTCATTCATTTGAGAAATCACTGCAGGTTAAAACCTGTTCACTTTTTCTACTTTATAAGATAAATCTGACCTCAGTCGAGAGCTGGAGTGACTCAAGGGAAACAGACAGTTTAGGAGACCAAGGCAACAGTCTAAGTGAGGACCGGAACAACAGTCTACATGAGGGTCTTTGGTGTAGTTAGCATATGACAGACCTAACAAAATTGGTAGACTGAGCATTAGCCTTGAAGCCAAGCTGGCAGGTTCTGAATCTGACTGTTGCTGACTTACCAGTTTCAAATAATTCCCCTTCTCTGAGCATCAGATTTGTCCTCTGTAAAATAAGGAACCTCTTTTAGCCCAGGTGATCTCCCTGGTCTTATGAAGATCACAAAACACCAGGGTTTCTGTGAGCAGGTTGCAGAAGAATGGCCCACCATGATTTGGGGACATGTACTCACTCAGAGCAGTAGAAGTAAGGGGGTTAAAGCATGTCATGAATTTGTAGAGTATCACTTGTCCTTGAATTGCAGCCACCAGGGTTTCTGATGCATGCAGGACTGCCAAGGGCTGCCTCTCCTCAGCCTTGCCCCTCTCTATTGACCTCAGGGCTCAACATTGTGCAAGTGCATGTTAGTTCATTCCTCACCCACAAAGCCCTTTCCTGGCTACTCCATCTTTATTCATCTTGTCCACCAGACTCCAACAAAGTTCATGATGCCCACTTTGTAGTGAAAATTTGCCATTTTTTTATTTCCCAGCATCCAATTTTCTTTTTTCATTTGGAGGAATTCTCCATAATGGGAATCTTTGTGAAAGAGAAGGCCAAATAAGAGAATCTCTCTCTGCCCTTGGCAACCAAACCAACAAAACTTAACTCTGTGGTTCGGGAATCTGAATTCTGAAAGTGTCACAAAGGTGAAGGAAAGAAACAATTAGATGTATATCTATGAAAACATATAAAAAAGGGGCTGGGTTTAGCAGTAGTGGAAAAAGCTTGTTCTTATACAACTATCCCTGTGTTTTCATTTTATTCTTATACAAGCATCCCTGTGTTTTCATTTGCTAAGCCTGGTTCTACAGACATCCTGTCAGTTCTGTGAACTGACAGATATCCTTGCCATACATTCATTTTCTGCTTAAGCAAGCCAAAGTCAGTTTCAGTTTGCAACACAGAACCCTGACAGATACATATTGGTTTTGAACTATACTTTTATCAGATTTTTTGGGCCTGGAATAATTAGGTAATAATATAAAGGCAGAGACTATAACTTATAATTAAGGTAAAATTCATCATAATTCTCAAAACAGCTTTGTGTAGGAGTTTATCAAGTAATATTTGTCAGTATATAGATTTATTAATTATTTTTGGAAATAGTTGATATTTAGAGTGAGGACTTTTCATTTCTGTATCTGCAAGAGCAATGATTGCAGAATACATTTCATTTCTTTTAAATATTGGTCTTATTTGATCTTAAGAGTCATGGAATAAAAAACAAAACCATTATTTTATTTTTATAATATGATGGAATAAATGATTAATGGTAGTTATGGCATGTCATCCTCTAAAAACAAAACCACATTCTAAAACTGACTGTTGATTACAAAGCCTTGTTTTCACCCAGAAATGGTCATTTATAAGCTGCAAGTTAAAGTGCAAGTGCTATACAGGATGGTTTCCAATTTTCCTGTGACCTCAAAATATAAAAGCATTGTCAGAGAGTCAACGAGGCCTAAAAATATTTTCAAATATCTCAAAGTGTTCAGGGTAGCCTTTAAATGATAGTGGTGGCTAAGTTTCTCATCCTGGTGTAAAATTCCCAGGTGGAAAATATCCCTTTCTCTGAAAGGTTATTTCCTTATTTTTGCTACCTTTGTGTTACAGAATGCCTCAGAATAATTCTATCCATGTCAATACATTATGCTAACATAATCCTTGTTCTATCAAACAATCAAATGAATTTTCTGTACTTGCTAAAACTCCTTTGAAATAAATAAAATTGAGTACAAAAATACCTATCTTGGCTCATCTTGGGAAATTTCTGAAGGGTTTTTCCAGTGCCACGCTCCCTGTGGGAATGGTCAGGGTTTCCAATGGGCCTGCACTGAAGCTGGATTTTTCTTTCTACCCAATCCTTCTTTCCCTGGGCGTTGTTCCTCAGGGCACTCTTAGTAAACATCCTGCCTCCAAAAATCCATGTCACATTCTGTAACCTGGGGAATCCAGTCCACAACCCTTGTCCAAAATCACTGAGAGAATAAACAGCATAGTTAGAATTTTAAAATCATATCTGTTGACTACAAAGTCCATTAGGAAAATCTTTGTACAAAACAATGACCAAGTCAAGATAATTATTTAATCAAAATTATTCAAGCTAATTCAAGGGTCTGAGGACTATCTAAAAAACCTGTTTCAAAGTAACAATCAAATATATATCTGCAGTTGATGCTTATCAGTCAACTGGGATGATGAAAAGACTGCCATGCAATCAGTTACAGGACTAACTAGGCTTTCTCAGGTTTTATTTAATTCCCCTATTTTTATTATGACATCTCACTCCTGTCCTCAGATGTGCCTGTACATATTCTATCTGGCTTAACTTATCTAGAGAGTAAATCTTTAGCCCCAGAGGGAAGGGGTGAAGTTTCTATGCTCTTTTGGCTAGGGTAAGGGATTTGACAATTTTGAATCTGTGCTCCTGAAAAACAGTGAAAGTTAAAGGAATCTTCCCCACCATTTTGTGTTCTGGAGAAGGGCTTACTCCAAAGAACCACTCTTCTCCATATGAATTAGGTAAGACACACAAATCCTCCCCGTGTTTACTTCTGACAAGACCAAACACAGACCTCCAAATTCCCATTCTATGTCTTATGAATTATTACCCTCCCCCATCAATCAGAACAAAATGGATGTTAATCAAAAGTTGGTTAAGATTCTCTCCTTTCCCCAGGTCTCTGAACTTTGACCCACCCTCAGCCTGAGGGAGCATACAGCCCCTCCTTAACAGCTTCTCCTGAGAATAGGACGGACCCAGAATAAAACCTTCCCTGAACTACTGTCTGATTCCATTTTTTCATACCTCTTGCCCATACCCAATTTGTTTATTCCTCTCTATAAAAAAATTCCTCTTGTCTAATTATTGAGATGCTTGTAGTTTTTATGGTCAGAACATTTTCCTTATTGTAACAACCACTTTGCAATAATCTTTTTGATTAAAGTTTTTTCTTACTGAGTCTACATTTGTTTTCTATTGGACAAGTTTAAGGTCAAATTGTACATACATGCAACCAGTTCTCTTATTTTAAATTCACCCCGTGAACAAAGCTTTCAGGTAAGGCTTTATCTCCTTTTGTAGAAGCTTTCCAGAGTTTTGTTATTCCAATAATTTAATTTCATATTCTCTTCCTTTTTGCAGCTTTAGTTTTCAGTTTTCTCTTGTATATTTAGTAAGTTACTTCCATGTATGTCATTATTTTAAGTAATAATAGTTTTACTTTATTGGGGGAAATTCCTGCATTGTGAAGCTTATGTAGCTCATAGACATAAAAACCAGAATGTGATATTCCAAACTTCCCTTTCAGCTAAGAACAGGCATATGACCTTGACTCTATGGTTCAGAAACATGATGAATGAATTTGCTTCAAAATTGAGAAGTGTGAGAAAATGGGACCAGTATGGAGCTTCCATTCTTCTATTTGTCTTTGTTGGCAGGAGAGGCATCTAGCTTTCAGAAGAAAGGATGATTTGCTGTCACAGAAATGGCATTGGTGCTGGCAAGTGTAGTAGTGGCTATAAAGTTAAGTTTTCTGTCTTACTGCTGGTGGCCATTGCTCTCAAAGCTGCAACAGCACTTTCCAGTTAAAGACAATTGTATCTTTCAGTTTAGAGTGCTAGCCTCTCCAGCGGTTCTCAACCTGTGGGTCGCGACCCCTTTGGCGGTTGCACGACCCTTTCACAGGGGTCGCCTAAGACCATCAGAAAACACATATATAATTACATATTGTTTTTGTGATTAATCACTATGCTTTAATTATGTTCAATTTGTAACAATGACATTGGGGGGTCACCACAACATGAGGAACTGTATTAAAGGGTCGCGGCATTAGGAAGGTTGAGAACCACTGCAGACTTTCTCTAAGCCTCACAAGACTCTGTAAGCTACTGAAGATTCTTTAATAACTACGTTCACTTAAGTTAGCCAGAGTGCATTTATTGTGAAGAGGTGATTCTTTCTGTTCCATCCTCATGATCACACCTTGTTTTGACTAAGTATAAGATAAACATTTTGTGAAGAGTAATAGTGAATTATGGTAAATCTAATTACTGTTGTAAGCATGCTTTCTTTGCTTGAAATCAATACAGGCTTGGTGTGCAGCTCATAATCTAGCAACAATTTTGTTCTTTTTCAAAAGGGAAAGGACATAGATTAGCAGTACTCTATTAATTCACTTCAGATCGAAGTCAACTCTTTATTCACTAAGTTAGTCCACAGGGACCTTAATTGTCTCAAAAATGTTATAGGACATTCAATTAATACACCATATTAATAATCAATTATGATAAGTCCTGATAAAATGAATGTAGTAGGTATCATAGATGGAAAGACACATAACTTTGGGTTTCAAGGTACGTGAATAGGAGAATATGAAACATTGCCTTATTGTCAAACATATTTACCATGTTTCTCTGTACTTTGTCTCCCTCTCCCAATGGAAAAATAAATTTCTCTGTACCATGGGTTTAAACTTGGCCATATTATTTGTTTTGATCATATGATTTGTAAGTAGAAGTCAGCTGGGTCACTTCTGAGAAGAAGCATTCATGGCCAGAATATGCCTTACTATTCATATCATTTTTATCTGCTAGGAGACCAGGAATATCTTAGGCAGGGCTCCTGAAACAAAGTTGCATCTGACCCATAATATATACATAAACTGAATGAAAAATAAGTCTTTATTGTAGTAAGCCACAGAGATTTTTCTGTTGAAAGTTTTTATAGCAATATTTAGCCTAAGCTTACTTATAAAAACTATTTTATAACTTTGTTTTTATTTTATTTTTTAGTTTTCATATTTTAATAGTCTATAGTTTTTTAAATTTATTTTTATTGTTGAAAGAATTACAGATGTCCCCTTTCCCCCCAAAAAACATACAATATAGATTTTTAAAATATTTTGTTAAATTTTTATGTTAAGTTTTCTAGACAACTTAATAGGGATTCATTTGGTCCAGACAGCTTTCTTCAGCCTGGTTTAATAGACACCTTTATGATACCCATCTTCTTCATCATAAATTTCTGGATCTTCTTGAGTACACAAGGTCTCACATAACCAGTGCAATATAGACAGTTTCCAAAATAAATATGAAATTACATTACCCTATAACTCTAAAATATAGAAAATAATTTTCAGAGAATTTAAGCCTGAAACCAGTGAATGAAAAATAATTTGAAGAGATAGAAAACAAATTTAAGAAGAGAAGAATATCTCCATTTGGGTTAGACTTTAATCTAACTGAGAAGATGCACATCTGAAAAATGGTGTCCATAAGAATGGAGTTTACTCAGCTGAGAAAATATAGGAAAAGGAGGATGTTGTTTTGTAAAAATCAAAACCATTGGCAGTGCCCATGCAAGTATTTCGCATGGAGAAGGTGGCTCTATGCCAAGCATGTTCTTACTTCAAGCAAGAAAGTTGTTAGCAAACTAAACCAGACACTAATATTTACTTGTATTTTCTGATTTCATACCAAGCAAGCAGCTGGCCTGCTGATTATACTTTTGCTTACCGTGTACAGAGATTGGATACCCTAGTCATTTTAATTGCAAGTGCTCTAGTGCTTGTGAAAAGTATTTCTGACTGTGAAGTCAGAAATTGGCATCTGGTTTACACATCAGTTTCCATAACAATGGTGTACTCGATTTTCCCTAACTGTGTGGTGAGCCAGCACGGCCATGGCATACTCAGCCCCAGGGCACCTTATGTGCCATGTCAGCTCAGCCTGGTTCAGTGACCCTGAGTGGGGGTGGTAAAAGACTTAGAAAAGATAGACAAGAGAATGAAAGCTGGGTCTCTGTGGGATGCTGCTCCTCTGATGGACAGCGCCAACACCCACAAGCCGTGTCTTTATTTTATAGCAGATGCCACGAGGCAAAGTAGGGGCGTGATCAAGATGTTTACAACATTCTCGTGGGTTTCAATCCTACTCAACTACATGCACCTGAACTCTATCACTCAGGCACGTGGGGCCACGTGTTAGGATCATAGGTTCAAGCTTACAACTACAGCTGTTGGCTATAATTGTGCTAGGAGGGCCCTGCCCTCCAAGCTGGGACTTGCACGTGGCAATGAGAGGACTGTGCCCTCTCCTCAGTCCAAGGCTTGAACCTGTCCAAAACACTGTAGCCGCGCCCCACATAACTGTCCCTCCACACATAGTCCATTCCTTTCCCCTTGTTCCAGAAGACTGATTTTGTGGACTGCATTACCTGGAATCCTTGCTATTTATCTTTTGCTCACATATTTGACCAACTTGTGATACCAGCAGGAGATGAAAAGGCAAGAGGAAGGGTGGGAGTTCTGGAATAATGGAGCAAGGGTGAGTAAAAAGTCACTAAAACCAAAAGAATACTGGACAAAATATTCAAGATCAACTTGTTCAGAACCTTGAAAATTAAGCTAAATAATGAGAGGAGCATCCGGTCAAGACAAGCAGTTGAATCTAGGAAAGAACAGTGAGTTTGGTGGTGATGAAACTTTCCCTATTCCCATCCCCCTCTCCACACCTCCAAAGTGACATTGACAACCAGCAGCTTCAACAACCTTAATAGCTGTGAAAACCAGAAGCCTAGCAGGCACTTGAAATAGAAAAGGTTTACAGTTTCCAGAAAACCCCTTCCCCAGAAAATTGCCACTATTTTATCTCCCTAGGACAGTGGTTCTCAACCTGTGGGTCGCGACCCCTTTGGGGGTCGAACGACCCTTTCACAGGGGTCGCCTAAGACCATCGGAAAACGCATATATAATTACATATTGTTTTGTGATTAATCACTATGTTTTAATTATGTTTAATTTGTAACAATGAAAATACATCCTGCATATCAGATATTTACATTACGATGCATAACAGTAGCAAAATTACAGTTATGAAGTAGCAACGAAAATAATTTTATGGGTGGGGGTCACCACAACATGAGGAACTGTATTAAAGGGTCGTGGCACTAGGAAGGTTGAGAACCATTGCTCTAGGAGGTCCCTGGGAAAGACCCATTTGTATACAAGGCTTCTTGCAATTTGACTCACCTCAGAACTCAATTCAGTGGAAAAGGCCTTATCTAAAGGCATGTGTCAAAAAAGAAAAAAGAAAAAAAAAGAATAATCAGCAATTGCTTAACACTGATGCTGCCTAAGAGGGCTATATTTGTTGGGGAAAACAAGAAACTGACCAAATCTTTAAAAGGAGAATCTGGGGAATGAGATAGCCATAGTGAGCTTTGCAAAGCTGACATAATTGTAGGGATCTAGAGAAACACATGCATGTGCAGGGCTGTGCACATGCCCGGGAAAGACCTGAAAAGGCCCTTAACCTCTAACCATGACAACTTTGTTGAGTCTGATTCAATGATTACATTCATGATTTTCATCTCTTTAATAGCAGATATTTGGATCTCTTTGAGCAGCCAAGGTAAACTTCCCAGGGAGATATTATTGCATGTTTATGCCATTCTCTAACCACTACATTGTTTATGGAAAGCAAACTATTTTTCCCATCACATTTCTTTGTGAGGGCCATCCTCACCAGGATGAGGTATGGAAAGAATAGTGCAGTGGCTTGTGGAAAAAAGTGATCTGGGCTGAGTTGGCTTTCACAGGAGCAGTAGGGGCAAAGTGGCAGGAAAGAAGCCTGACACCTAGAGGAAAGGACAAGTTCAAGAACGAGTTAAGATTTCTCTAAGTGCTTCTAAGATGAAATTGGTTCCCAACTACATGTAGCTCTGGATTCCTTAATGTTAAAAGCAAAAAAAAAAAAAAAAAAAAAAAATGCTGTCTTGGAAAGAGAAAGAGAATTGGGAAAAGGCTTTTTCACTCTAAGAATAATGAAGAAAATAGTTTCTTCTGACAGGTTAGAGCCCAGCTATGATGAATTTTATTTACTCTTGGGAACAGCCTTTTTAATAGATTCACTTTCTTCATTTTTTATGTAATAGGGGAGAGAAACTAGAATTCTTAAGATAGAAAAAAAGTAAGTTAGCAGGGAAAAACCTACCCAAGCTGGGGTTCTAGAAATGTAAACTCAATCTCCTGATTTTTAAAAAAATATAAATACAACCCAGTGGTTGTGGTTTTTGTTTTGTTGATTGTTATTTTTTATTTTTATTGATTTCAGAGAAGAAGGGAGAGAGAGCTAAAAACATCAATGATGAGAGAGAATCATTGACTGGTTGTCTCATGCACACCTCTTACTGGGATTGAGCCCACAACCCAAGCATGTTCCCTTGACCAGAATCGAACCCGGACCCTTCAGTCTGCAGGCTGATGCTCTATCCACTGAGCCAAATCAGCTAGGGCTGAATCTGCTGATTTTATTCAGTTTGGTCAGTATGGCTTATTGCTCTCAAGTTGAGAACCATTGTTAAGGTGAGGCCTTGTCATTTCTTAATAATGGCCAAGCATCTATATCACTATTGGATGCTGAGAGAAAAGTAAACAATTAAGAATCACTACTCCAATTACCTCCAACAGAATAAAAAAAAAAGATAAGTAGCTTGACTCGGGGAAGAATTACAGATGTACTGACAGCAGCTCAGAGAAACATTTAAGAGATGTTTGAGCGCAAAATGAATCTGAAAACTGGGATCAATAATCGTAACAGCAAACACTAAACATTTTTATTATTACCAGGAACTATTCTGTGTTCTGTCTTAAATATATTAGCTATGTAAATTCCTACCACAATCCTACAAGATAGATAAAATTCAATAATTTAAATTAGCTATCTGAGGCAATGGGAACCTAAGTGTCTTTTTCAAATTACTTAGCTTGGAAATGTGTATCCAGAATCCATACTTACAACCTTAAATCATGATTATACAGAATAGTTTACATTTAATAGAATTCAGTTACAAATCTGTAGTTTCATCAATATCTGAATATAACTTCCTAGTTAAATTAAGTGATAATTAGTACCAAGTAAAATATTTTTTAAAGTTATATGACTAAATATTCCCCAAAAGACCTATCTCTATTACTAATATTGTTACTGTTGTAACTAGCTAGCTAATATTAATAATAGAAAAGGAGCAAAGGGGAAGCCAGACATTTTAAGCATGGTCACTTGGGCAACTCCACTGGGAAGCTGCAGTTTCACATTCTCCACAGGGAACCACTGTGGAGTGGTCCATTCCCTGCAGATCACTGGGGGAAGTGGGGAGATGGGCACATGTGCAGTGATGTCTAGGTGATGTAGGGAAGGTACTTACCATTCTAACTTGGAAAGAAAGACAATTGGCTAGTGGGTACAGAGCCACTGCAAGCTCCAAAAACCCCGAAGGCTTAATTGGTAATGCTCCTAGTTAAAATCCCCAGAGACAAAGGAATTCTCTCTCTTTTGCTTCTCTCTTGCTTTCTTTCATTCCCTTGTTCTGTGACCCATGTTGGCTTCTATGTGGCCCTAGAAGCCACGTGGCCCATGGCCATGCGAACCCTAAACATAATGGACTGCAGCTGGGAACATAAACTAACCTAGCCATATGCTGGACTGGATTGTGCTTTGATATGGGGCAAAAACTCTGAGCAGTGCCCTGTTAAAGACAAAATGGGACTTTTTTCATGGTGGGATGGAAGGAGATGTGACCTTGAAGGGGAACTCCCTTAATGTTGTCTCAGCGATAAAGCTTTCCACAATACCTGATCCTCCTTTATGAACTTCAGGAAATTCTTGTTCCTACAGCACCCCAAGAAGCCCACTTCCACTCACAACAGGTGGGGACACAGAGAGCACCCCCCTGATAACAATAACAATATTTAATTTTATCACATGATATAAATAAAGTTTGAAGAAGTCATTGACAAATATGGACCATGGGTAATTTGTACTATACAAACAAAACTGTCTGATAATAGAATTATCTATTTGGATAAATGATATCAAAGAGAGCAACATTACCTTAAAATCTTCTGTGTTGAAAGTTCAATTATAAGCAAATAATGAGTAGCTCATTCATATAGATAGTAGAACCATATAAAGCGGTACACAAATCTGATGAACATGATGAGGATTAATCAAAATAATTTTCTTGATGCAGAACTTATAAAGGAGAATAAATTGAGACACTCAACTGTAGTGTACCACAAAAAGTAAAGCTATAACATTGAATGTATTTCCTTCATATCTCTGTAGAGATTTTTTTGTTTTACATAAATATGGTAATATAGCATAAACACAAATTTGTATCCTGGTATTACTTTTTACTTGGTATTATAAACAGAAGTCTTTTTCCTATTTAAAAATTCTTTAGAAATATCATCAAATGACTTTATAATACTTAATCAAGGTACACCATTTTTATTACCAATACTCTTCATTTTTTAAGTTTTTAGGTTTTTCTATGTTTTACTATTACAAACCAGATTTCAACTAACTTCATGCATGTATATTTTTCAATATTTAATTACATTTTATACAGAAACATTCCTAGAAATATTATTAAATGAAGTTTCATTTAATAATATTTTAAGATACTTAGTATATGTTATCAAATTGCTTTCCAAATGGATTGCACTACATTGCATTGCCATTTTCATCCTGTTAAAATTACTAGATCAAGTAAAACATATACCATTCTTTATTTATGCATGTCATTTACATTATACTCATAAATAGGATGTTGTCCTAATTTTAATATTTGTTAGTTTGACTTATGAAAGCTATTGTATTTTTCTTTGCCTCTGTCTGTCTTTCTCTGTCTCTCATTCACTGACTGGAAAAGCTGTATAATTCAGTATTATTAACACATATTTGAGAGTCAAATAAACTTGAACTGGTATCTTTATTTTGCCACCAAGAAGCCATGTGACTTCAGGTAAATTATTTACCCCCTCCAATCCTCAGATTTCTCATGTATAAAACAAGGTATATATATATATATATGGGTTGTGGGCTCAATCCCCAGAAGGGAGCATGCAGGTCGAAGCTATCAATGATTCTCTTTCATCATTGATGTTTCTATCCCTCTCTCCCTCCCCCTTCCTCTCTCTGAAATAAAAGAAAACATATTAAAAAAAAGAAATATACCAAGGTTCAATAACTTTAAGTCATAGTAATAGTTATAGTAATCATAGTATAGAAGCACTATTTAGGAAAAAAATCAACAAAAAATTTGAGTCATTTTGTTACAGAGAACCGGAATAAATCAAGCAATGCTTGGAGAGTTTGGAGTCACACTTCATTATTATGTGTGGGCCCAGAGAAAAATGCCTTTCAGATTCTAGGCAAAGTTACAAGCAGAACTTCCCTTTTTATTAAAAAGCCAGCCCTATGTGTGCTTAGTGGTTATCTCGCTGGTGGCCTTGAAAATAACACAGTTCTTTCCAATTAAAAAATACACCTGGGCCGAAACCGGTTTGGCTCAGTGGATAGAGCGTCGGCCTGCGGACTGAAGGGTCCCGGGTTCGATTCCGGTCAAGGGCATGTACCTTGGTTGCGGGCATATCCCCGGTGGGAGATGTGCAGGAGACAGCTGTTCGATGTTTCTCTCTCATCGATGTTTCTAACTCTCTATCTCTCTCCCTTCCTTTCTGTAAAAAATCAATAAAATATATTTTAAAAAAAATACACCTGGCATGGCATTGAGAGTATGGGTGTATCTAGTCTCTGGCCTACAAGGTCAGACAGCTAAGTTTATCTTCCTCATTATTCAAGCAGGCTAGAAAACAAAGTTATTTTTTTTAGAATAAGAGGCCATCTAAAAAATAGCAGAGATTTCCAAACAGTAGTTTGACAAAATAAGGGTTAGCCTTCTCAATTTGAGTAAATATCTTTGGGTGGTTAGATTCTCACAACAGTGCTATTCAAAATATTTAATAACTGGTATTTCTTTAACTCTGACCCATCAGAATGAATTCCTGAACCACTAAAAAAAGTTTAAAAAAAAGTTAAAAAAAAGGAGCATAACAGGTATGCTAAGAAAGGAGAGAAAATAGAATCATATAAAATGTTCAGTTAAAGTCATGAAAGGCACTGTAAGGTTAAATAGAAAACAGTGATGACTATGGTAGATATTAATTTAACTATATCAATAATCACTTTGAATGTCAATAGTCTACATGCACTAATTTAAAGATTGAGATGTCAGAATGGATAAAAAAATAAGACTCAACTATATGTTATCTGCAAGAAACTCATTTTCAATATAAAGTCACATATAAATTAAAAATAAATAGATGGAGAAAAATATGTCATGCTAAAACTAATCAAAAGAAAGCAGAAGTAGCTATGTTAATTTCAGACAGAGTAGACTTCAAGGCAAGGAAAGTTATCAGGAATAAAGAAGAGCATTACATAATGATAAAAAAAAGTCAGTTCTCCAGGAATACATAATTTTTATGTGAGTGCCTAAAAACAGTCAAACTATAGGAAGCAAAGACAAATACAATTGCAAAGAGAAATATATAAATCCAGTCATACTTGGGGACTTCAACAACACTTTCAGAAATGGACATATTCAGCAGACAGAAAATCAGTAAGGACATAGCTGAACTCAAAAATACCATCAATCAACTGGATATAATGACATCTATAGACTACTTCATCCCAGAACAGCAGAATTCACAATCTTCGCAAGTTCATGTTGACTATTCATTGATAAAGACCACATTCTGAGCCATAAAACACATGTTAAATTTTTTCAAGTATAGAAAGAATACAATGTCTGCTCTCAGACCACAATGAAATTGAACTAGAAATTGATAACAGAAAGATAATTGGAAATCCCCAAATAGGTGGAGATTAAAACATACTTGTCATAACATATGGGTCAAAGAAGAAATCTGAAAGAGAAATTTAAAAATATTTTGAATTAAGTGGAAATGAAAATAAACTTGTCAAAATGTGTAGGATGCAGCAAAAATAGTGCTTAAAGAGAAATTTATAGCATTGAATGCATATATTGAAAAAGAAGAAAAAAATTAAATTCAATAATCTAAGTTCCTACCTTGGGGTTTTCACTATAGTGCAGATGTGAGAGAGCTTTCTTTAAGGGTCTGTCACTCCTGGACTGAATAGTTTTGATAGCCATTTACATTTTTTTTAGTGATTTTTAAAAAAATGAACTTCTGTAATAACATTTCATTTTAGAAAAGTCAGCTATTTTTAAAAGAAATCAAGATTCAGTTTTAAGAAATAAAAGTGACTTTTTCATGATGTCATCGTAGTTTCATGAATATTTTACAAAATTCAGTCATGAACACAGCAATTTTCTCCAGAGAGACTGACATACTGAAAGTTATGATATAGAATTTAAAATTTATTCATGTTTGAAGGTGATCTAAAAGTTAAACTTCCAAAATCAACCCAAGTAATTAAATATTAATCAAAATAAGATACAAGTTACGAATATAAAGTTTTCAAATGATATTGTCTCTTGTAATATTCAGAAAAACTAAGTGTAAAAGGAATAATTCTTGGCTCTTCGTTTCACTTCATAATCATTGCAATTATATCATGTATGTGTTATTCTATATAGAAAGTACTGTTAATTATAATTTAGACAATCCAGTTGTCAGAAGATAAAAATTAAGATGCTTTGTGCTTTAGTAATTTCCTTTTTTATTGTATTAATACAATAGTTCAATGAGATAAAGATTTGAATTTCAAAAGTTAGTGAATATGCTAGCCCAGTGGTTGGCAAACTCATTAGTCAACAAAGCGAAATATAAACAGTACAATGATTGAAATTTCTTTTGAGAGCCAAATTTTTTAAACTTAAACTATATAGGTAGGTACATTGTTATTAACTTAATTAGGGTACTCCTAAGGCTTAGGAAGAGCCACACTCAAGGGGCCAAAGAGCCGCATGTGGCTCACGAGCCGCAGTTTGCCGACCACGGTGCTAGCCCCATTTGATTTGAAGCAGCATATTTCATCCTAAAAAATCAGGGATGCCTCTCTATTTGCTCAATACAGTTAGTGAATGTGTGGTTTTAGAACTTTGAATAATTCATGATTATAAGTCCAGGAAGCAATTATTTCAATTAAACCAAATATTTTGCAATTTTGTCAAGAGCTTAATATTTAGAAATGAAGTTCAACTCTGGGAACTTATTATTTTCCAATTAGATAGACACTAGTGGAGCCAACTTTTTAAGTGAAAAAGGATATCCTCAGCATAGTTTAAAGACTTTTATTTGTTAATGCTAAAGGGTCTTGTTAAAAGAGAGCTTATTAATCTTTTACAGAACTTTGTCACCCAAGATAGGTAAATGACAAGGGCCAAT
>NW_005371454.1:586389-595695 GCF_000412655.1 Myotis brandtii | reverse complement strand
TATATATATATATATTCTTTGTTAGAACCAAAGTAGTCAGCACAGCATCGGGGAATTTTACTAGAGAAAATTCCACAGCCAGTGAGCATAAGGAAAATTCATGAATTGTCAGCAACAAGAAGGGTCAAAATATCAGATACTGGAAAAAACTCAAATGAGGTATAAGGGAAAAATGAATATCAGGTTTAATTTCTCCCATCAAACAAGCCAGATACAGATTGGGAAGCCATCACAATGGGGTTTGCCTGGGCATTCTTCGTTTTCACCTCTGCTGAGTTTAGTAGTGTCCATCAGTGCAGGAAATGATTGTGGTAATGTAGATGCCAGAGGTGGGACCCTAACAACACATTACCACAAATTCTCAGACAGAAAAATAAATGGGGACAAGAACACAATGATATTTAAAATCTGTGGACTATAATAAAACTGACAAATCTAATGAAAAAAAGTAACCTTATAAGGAGATCTCATCATAAATTCCTAACCGGACAGATTGTAGTGCATAGTCATGCTCCAGGCCTGTCAATTATTCTTACACATCTAGGTTAACACACCTTTGAAATGCCAGAGTAATCCCCTTTTTCAGACCCCCCAGAGGTGAAACCACCCTCAAGGAACACATAATCTTATTAACTATCCTGGAATCCAATTTCAGTCTTGCTTTCTTCTATCTTCACATAGTCTCCCTATGTTCTCTCCCTCATCCCAAATGTATAAAAGAAACTGCAAAAATATCATTCTTGGGAGCATTTGATATTTTGCTACCCAGCATCTGATGTTATTTTGGTGCAAATAAAAATTGTCTACAGGTTTGGACATTTCTTATTTTTTTAATAAATCTTTATTGCTGAAAGTAGTACATGTGTCCCCTTTTTTTCACCATTGACTTCTTCTAGCCCACCCCAGTCTCCCACCCCAGGCTTTCAACACATCATTGTCTGTATCCATGGGTTATGCATATATGCATACAAGTTCTTTAGTTGATCTCTTCCTTCCTACCCACCCTTCCCCGCTATTTAGCCTTCATGTGTTTGAATATTTTTGAGTGTTTTTACTGTGGTTGATTTCTAATTTCATTCCATTGTGATCTGAGAAGATGTTTGTAGCTATCAGTAATCCCTCTGATGGGGCTTGGTGTCTTTGGAAAGGACCAAGATGTGCAGCAGGTTCTGCTTTTCCTAGCCCCGGGCCCAGAAGGAGATCAAGCAAAGACTCAAAGCCTCCAGAGATCCACCACTGTCTGTAGTCCAATTGACACTCAGTCTTGATTAGCCTCAGGCAATGGACCACAAGGTGGGGCAAGAGATCTGTCAACTGGTTGGAGGCAACTGCCTTCCCCCCAGGCAAAAACCACCTGGATAACAAAGGTCCACTGGCAAGATTTCTCCACAATGTGAGGGAATGATTCAGCACAGGAAACCAGGATGGCTGCCCTCCGAGCTTCAACCCCAGAGCCCCCAGCTCTCAACTCGCCTCACATAGCTCCAGTGCACTTTGCCCTCCTTGGGCCAGAGCCCAAGGTGAGTGATACACATCAAATTTTGTGCCTTGGCCCTTTAAAGGGGTTCCTGCATTTCCAGCTGTCTCTTGCTGACAGACAGAAACCTTGCTGCTTTTCACAGCCACATGTTTCTGTGGGCACATTTCTCAGTTCTGGTGCTCTGGGCTAGGGAACCCAGCTTGGGGTTTTGACCCCAGATTTTTCAGTGGGAACCCCTAACAGCTTAGCTATCCCTCTGCAACTTCAGCTGCTTTCTGTGGGAGCCTGGCCATCCCTTTTGTGCCCCTGCACTTCCTACCAGTCTCTGTGTGGTCTCCACTTTCCATCCTTGGTTATCAGGCTTCTCTCCAACTAGTCTTCAGTTTATTTTTCAGGGTGGTTTTTCTGTATTTTAGTTGCATTTCCAGTTTGGTCCTGGGAGAGTGTTAGTGTAGCTTCCACTTACTCTGCCACCATTTTGGAAATTGGACATTTCTTATGTCAAAAAAATCCATCAAGCATTAATATTCTGAGAGTCTTTTTTTTTAACTGCTCTCCTTCTCCTGTTTTGTGCTCAAACTCACTGTTTGTAGTTCCTCCACCCCATCCTCATAAGTCTCCCTGGTGTTTCCTGCCATCTCTGCCAAGGAGACATGCCTAAAGACTGTTAATTAGAGATACTATGTAGTTATCAATACCAAAAAACTGGTCTTCATCGGGGAGAGAAGGGGTGAACAAGCATGAAAACCATAGTCATTTGACTGAAGTGAATGAACACAACGTATCACCAAGACAAACATGCATATCACTCTAGAATATTGCTGCTTTGCTTTGTTTTCTTTTCTTTACCATTTTTTTTTTTACTTATCCAGGAGCATCCTGGCAATGTTTTGCCCAAACTACATTGGAATGGCAAGTCATAATCTCATCTTTATTCTCTTTCTCACCTACTGGCTTGGGAGACACTAATTAATTCTCAATAAACTAATCAGTTCACTACACAGTGGGCCAGTCATCTCTAAACTCCATGCTGCTGATGGTGCCTACTGCTTTTGTGCTTAAATATGTGTGTGGATGTATACACAATTATACATATTGTTTTGTTTCAGTTTTAGGGAAAAGTCAACCTTTTCTGCTTGAGCTAAACAAAATCAAAGGACTGATGATTTAAAGATAAAAATCATCTGTACAACAGAGAACTAAATGTAGATAATTGTAAATTCAGTGTGGATATTGTTGTTTTTCTTCCATTAGAAAGAAAATCAACAAAACAATAAGAACAAACAATTTCAGTGTGCTCTGTTGTCATTAAAATGAGTTTAAACACTAGCTGTGATCATTTTTAGGGGCACCATATCATTTATTTCATTTAACACCAGATGTTCAGTGCAGATTATAGAAAGAAGGAAAAACAATGCAGCCTATTATTTAATGAAAATGGATTTAAATTTGTGAAGGGCAGCAAAAATAGGCACACAACAATAGACGATGGTGATATGAATTGTTAGTTCCATGCCCTAAAAGCCTGGCAGTCCATGAGGATATTGGGTAGGATATATTGGTATTTAGAAAAATAACAGTTTCTAAAAGAGGTGAGAGTATACTAAGTGGAAATTTATTAGGATAAGTTAATGTACTGAGCAACACATTAAAACACTTAGTGGTGCTAAATATACAGTACACTTATCCTATCTAGTAATATTCTCTCAAACATGAGGATCCAGGGATCATTTGTCTCACTGAAGGATCTCTAATCAAATGAAACTTACACATGAAATAAAGGAAACTTAAGAAAGTATCACTTAGACCCAGCATATTGTCTGTGACTTATATGTATATAAAATAATGTAAATTTTCAAATTACTGCTTTTTGAAGCCTTGCAGTGCTTTACCATTTTTAAATTATCTGTGACAAAAGCTTTAACTAACTTACCCATACTGTGCCACTATCAATGTAATGGCTATTTTTTAGAGGGAAAAAAACAAAAATTAAAATACTAGCAAAAATACTAGTAAAAATATTGGGAAATATCTGTTCACTTATTAATTAAGCAAACATTTATTGGGTATTTCCACATTCTATGAAATTTCTTAGGAACCAGATGGAAAAGACAGTACACAGTGTCCCTCTTGTGAGGGAACTTACAATGTTCAAGTTAAAAGGAGATACGCATATCAATAAAGAATTCAAATGAAATTTGCTAAGTGTAAGCACTATCCACAGGTTCTGTAAGAGCATGGTAGGGGGAACATACCTACTTTCCTATTATTATTAACTAGAGGCCCTTGCACAAAAATTTGTGCACTTGGGGGGTTCCTCAGCCAGGCCTGTGCCCTCTTGCAGTTGGGACCCCTTCGGGGGATGACCACCTGCTGGCTTAGGCCTGCTCCCCGGGGTATTGGGCCTAAGCTGGCAGTCAGACATCCCTCTGGCAGCCTGGGAGCCCTCGGGGGATGTCCACTTGCCAGCAGGGTCCCACCACCACCGCTGTACTGGCAGCCATCAACCTGGCTTGTGGCTGAGCAGAGCTGCCCCCTTGTGGAGCGCACTGACCACCAGAGGGCAGCTTCTGCATTGAGCGTCTGCCCCCTGGTGGTCAGTGTGTGTCATAGTGACCAGTCATTCCCAGTCTTTCTGCTGTTAGGGTCAGTTTGCATATTACCCTTTTATTATATAGGATTAGCTACTTACAATGATATCAGAACAGATTGCACAGAACATTTGCTCATGCTTCTTTATCTCTGTCACTGCCAGCACAAAGTACTCTAATTGCTTAGTGGAAGAAGAAAACACATAGTATTCCAAAGTTTAGGTTTAACTTACTTTTCTTTTGAATTTTGCTTATGATGCATTTTTTTAAAGGAAAAGGCAAGTATTACCAAAAAATGCTACATACTGTACTTATATTTTCTTTAACCCTCTGAAAAATGTTTGCATGTATATACATGTTGTTAAATTTTAATTTATTTTCACCTGCTAATCTGCCTCATGTCAATTTGATTATTGGACTGACAGCAAAAGTATTTCCAGCCTAAGAAAAAGTCTTTATTTGAGCAGATCTGATGATGAGTGCCAGGAAGGAAAATCTCAATGGATTCAGTAAATGCTCTAGGAAATGGCAGTTTTGAAGCTTATTTTAAACATTAGAATCAAAGGAGGAGACATAAGGAGGGTTGCATGAAATCTACTGGTGGTAGATTAAGAGTGCAGGAGAAAGAAGATCAGATAAATCTCTGGGATTGGATAAAAAAACAACAGAGAGACACATACTTTGTTTACATTGGTGGGTACAGAATAGTTAACATTTAAAAGACATAGAGATAGTATATGGGAAACAACATAATGATGTGATCTAGTGCTCTGGTGCCTGCAGTTGTGCTTTTGAGGGGTCTAGGAAAGAAATTACTCTGATATTTCAAAGGTATGTTATCTTAGATGCACAAACACAATAGACAGTTTCAAAGGTAAAGATTGATCTTTGTCATGGAAGCTACAGGCCTAGGATGTGACTAACCACCATTACCTGCTTTTAGTTAAGAATTTTATATTTAGACCATCCTGTGTGGTTACTTCTGGTCCCTGAGTTTGTAATGCCAACCATGTGGGCCTCTCCTGAGCTTCTCAGGTTCAGTGTGTGGACACTTTTTCTTCCATAAGATCAACCAGAAGAACTTGGAAGGTAAATTATTTTTCCATTCCCCACAGCCTCCTATATACATGGGAGAGACCCAGGAAAACTGAGTAACCGGTCAAAATGACTGAAGCCATCACTTTAAATACCATCTTCTGCTAAAGACAAAAAAAAAGATATTGGCGGTGGAGAATCAGTTGTGGGAGGTTATCAGGAAAAGCACAATAATTAAGGTCAAGGTTGTTAAGCAGATTTAAGTCCTTGCCCTCTCCTTTGATAACAGCTAATAGAGATTTGGAGCTATCATCCTCTTCTTGCTAAAGTGAGGGACACACTCTGACAAATGAAGATTTCCCTGACAAATGTTTCCCTTAAAAATGTAAATGTTACTTCTACTTGGTTTTCAGAACTTCTCCCATTTCTGCTGTTTCTAACCCCTAGAGTGCCAGGAGCACTATTGCGCTCCTCCTGTCTTTTGCCAAAAGTGCCGGGAGTGCTATCAAAGCTTCGAAATGGCATCCAGTTCTAAGTCTGCTTTTTTTTTTTAATGATGATGATATTGCTAAATATGTCAATGTAGTAAAGGTTTCCTTAAGTTTTTGAATATGTAACTTCATTTACTTGCAATTCATAATTCTTTTCCTAAACTGCTGTAAAATCAGCAAAAATGCCTTGGCAATTTTAGCATAGTTCCTAGGATATTGGTTGGCACTCAAGGGGTTAAAATTGACCAGCCTAAAATAATCAATATCCCAAAGAAACATTTTGGGGTGGCAAACCTTGGTCTCCTTCAATAGAAGATTACTTCTGGTTCTGGTTTCTACCTTTTAAGTTTGGGTTGTAAAGATCAGTAAGGACTTGGGGGAGAAAAATAATAAAGTTTACAATATGGTAGTGTTTGAAATACCTCTGAAATTGATGAAAAGTGAAGTAAGTGGTGTGATGGTTAATTTTATGTCGACTTAACTGGCTCTGGGATGCCTGGATAGCTGGTAAAACATGCTTGGGTGTGTCTGTAAGAGTGTTGCTGGGAGAGATTATAATTAGAATTGGTGAATTTACTCAATTCACCAAATGGCCCTTCCCAATATGCTTAGGCATCATCCAATCCATTGAGGTCCTGAATAGAACAAAAAGCTGGAGCTAGAATAAATTTGCTCTCTGCTTCAGCTGAGACATCCATCTTCTCCTGCCCTTGGACATCATTGCTTCTGATGCTTGGGCTTTTGAACTCAGATTTGAACTTAAACCAAAAGTCAGTACCATACTGTTTGGTTTGTTATAGCTTTGTTGTATAGTTTGAAATCAGGAAGTATGATGCCTCTAGCTTTGTTCTTCTTTCTGAGGATTGCTTTGGATATACAAGGTATTTTGGGGCTCCATACAAATTTTAGGATACTATTTTTCTATTTCTGTGAAAAATGCCATTGGAATTTTTTTAGGGATGACATTGAATCTGTAGGTAGCTTTGGGTAGTATAGACATTTTAACAATGTTAATTTGTCTGATCCATGAACATGGGATATCTCTCAATTTATTTGTGTTTTCTTTGACTCCTTTCATTAATGTCTTTGTAGTTTTCAGTATATAGATCTCTCACCACTTTGTTTAAATTTATTCCTTAATATTTTTATGTTATTGTAAAAAGAATTGTTTTCTTTATTTCTGAATAGACATTTTTTTTCTGAAGAAGACATACAAATGACAAACAGGTAGATGAAAACAAGTTCTCCATCACAAATCATTAGGAATATTATCTGTGATTTTATGAGTGAAATTACTTTTCCTGTTGATGTGGTAATGAATTCTTCCTACTCTTTCAAAACCTTTCAAGAGATAAAGGTACTTTGTGACTCTTTTCATTTCCTGTTAAATCCCTCCCTAGTTTATGGACCTTTCTCCAAACCAATCTTTCTTTTTCTGTTTTGAAACATGACGGTTTACTTCAGTACTTAAGAGATTTGGGTTCTATGCAAATTTCAGTTGAGAAAAATGGAACATGTCATTGTTTTGTTACCAAAAACCTTTATAATTGGGTTAAATATATTCATCACAGTTGCATGCATTTCTATTTGTGACTTTTCCTTCAGAAGTTGGCAAAATTAGAAAAAGACAGCAATAGCAGAGATAAAATGTGCATGGAATAAGCAAAGATAATAGAAAAAGTAATGTAGAGTTAAAACATTATAATACAAGACTATGTTTAGTAAAATAAGGAGTTATTTTATTGTTTTTATTTTCAGTTATTTCAATTTCAATAAAAATTTTAAAAAAGAAAAGAATTTCTTTGAGTGCATACTTTAGGGAAACAAGAATTGTTTCAGAATTGAGATGAATCAACACTTTGTTCTTAGATTGAGGAAGGTCTGAAGGCTCTGGATCTCTCTGATGAAAGCTATTTTTCTATGATTACTTTGTTATATATATATGATGTATACTTAATGTACAACTGAGTTTTAGCTTCTGTCTACATTTCTAAGAATTATAGAAAGGTAAACAACTCCCAATTAAATTTTATACAATATTCTCTATAACAAATGTCAATTGTCTGGGTGATTGATGTGGACATTTTATTGCTGAGGAATGCTCCCACTTAAAAGAAGAAACAAATATTTCTTAAGTCCATGATCCCATGTTCATTGTATTTTTTTCTCAAATTCTTCTTCTCAACCCAAATTAAATTGCTCACAAACTTTCCATTTAAAAAAAAATCACCTCTGCCATTTTGTCCTTTAATGATCCTCTACTTTTCTGTATTAGCCTCCTTCTCATTATCTTTAATTGCCTGAGTGTTGTTCTTGCATTTGAGTTAGAAATATCTCAATCACTTCCAAATTTCTAGATTAGGTGGAACATAAAGCTTATATAATTTGGGGAGAGGGGTCTCTTTAAGTAACACGACCTAAATTTATCATAACCAGGCAGAACTTTGGAAGAAACTTGTGCAAGTGAAGGACCTTGAAGTTTGAATTTATGGTAAATCTTCCCAGTATAATTAATCCATTTCATATCTGCTCTTCCTTTCAATTGATTTCTCATTATATATTTACTGAAGAACAGAATATAACAGAGCTTTGGCAACCATTATTTTGTGCCCTATCTTCACCAACTATGAAAACAGCCAGTTGTGTAAAGAAGTATCTGTGGATTTGGTAGAAACTCTCAGAGATAAAATTCTTATCAATTTATATCTGCCTATGAACAAAATTGAAGTTAGGTGAGATACTGAACTCGGAAGACAATTGTTTAGCAATGCAATTTTAACTTTTAAAGAGAAGCTGCTGAAGACAAAGAGAGTCATGGATATAAAGAGGTGACTTATAGGAAACCAGTTTTGCATTTCTTATAGTGAAAAATAATATATAAATGCAAAAGGAATTTCAGAAGCAGTAATCAATAGTGAGTTAAGAGATACATAAACTTACTTATTTATAAGTAGTTAATCTTTAACACTCCTATTCATACTGCTAAAGAAGCAGTATGAAGTTATAAAACAAACAAAAAAGACACCAAAAAATTGCAGGCTTTAAAATTAAATTGACCTCAATGAAAATCTTGAGTCTGACACTAGCTATGAGAGTCTGACAAAGCTAAAGCTCTGTTGCCTCAAATATAAAGAGGAGAATGGCCAGATTATTGATTGTAAGGATTCTTTATAATGTTTATGTGTTTACATAATATTACTAGATAAATCATATTAGTCATTTTCATTATTATTAAATATACTAGATGCCCGGTGCACAAAAATTTGTACACTCGGGGTGGGGGAGGTCCCTCAGTCCGGCCTGTGCCCTCTCGCAGTCTGGGACCCCTCGGGGGATGACCACCTGCTGGCTTAGGCCTGCTCCCCGGGGGATTGGGCCTAAGCTGGCAATCAGACATCCCTCTGGTAGCCCAGCAGCCCTCAGGGGATGTCCACTTGACAGCGGGGAGCAGACCTAAGCTGCAGTTGAACATCCCTTGTGCTGCTGAGGAGGTAGGAGAGGCTCCCACCACCACTGCTGTACTGGCAGCCATCAGCCTGGCTTGTGGCTGAGCAGAGCTCCCCCATGTGGGAGCGCACTGACCACCAGAGGGCAGCTCCTGCATTGAGCGTCTGCCCCCTGGTGGTCAGTGTGTGTCATAGTGACCAGTCATTCCCAGTCTTTCTGCTGTTAGGGTCAGTTTGCATATTACCCTTTTATTATATAGGAT
>NW_005371454.1:584839-586257 GCF_000412655.1 Myotis brandtii | reverse complement strand
TGCCTGGCCAGCCTGGGTGAGGGGCTGATGGCTGTTTGCAGCTGGTCACACCCCCTTCAGGGTAGGAGTCTCCACTGGGGTGCCTGGCCAGTCTGGGTGAGGGACTGAGGGCCGTATTCAGGCTGGCCAGCGACTGAAGCTCCCAGTCTCTCCTTTCTTTCTTTTTTTTTTATTCTGGGATTTATTTACCTTCTATAATTGAAACTTTGTTGCCATCACTGGAGCTGAGAGCTGGCCTCCTGCTCGCTCCAGCTCTGAGGCCACGGCCTGCTGAAAGCAGGTATCTGGGGTTTGTTTAGCTTCTATAATTGAAACTTTGTTGCTTTCGGAGCTCAGAGCCTGGCCGCGGCAGGCGGGGAACCTTGGCTTCCTCCATCACTGGAGCAAGCAAGCCTCCTGCTCACTTCAGCTGCGTGGCTGCCGGCTGCCATATTGGTTGGGTTAATTTGCATATCTCGCAGATTAGCCAATGGGAGGCGTAGCGAAGGTACGGTCAATTACCATGTTTGTCTATTATTAGATAGGATATGCTTACATTATCTATAATAACAAAAGCATAATATGCTAATTAGACCAAATGTCTTTCCAGATGATATTCAGGATGAAGCCATGGCTGCAAGGGAAGCCCAGGTCCCAGGTGCCAGAGGGAAGCCGGTGCCTGCAGCCGGAGAAAGGAAGGCCTACTCTTGCACAAATTTCATGCATTGGGCCTCTAGTATATAATATATGTTAGGTATATAATATATACATATAATGGATACACTTGGCATTTAAATAGAAATTAGAAATTAAATATGGACAAAAATCTATATTTAAGGCAGAACAATAATCATATTATGTAATGCTTTTGTAGTAACTGTTTTATATTTAAACTAGAGGCTCGGTGCATGAAATTCGTGTGCTGGGGGGGGGGGGGTCCCTCAGCCCAGCCTGCACCCTCTCCAATCTGGGAGCCCTCGGGTGATGTCCGACTGTTTCCTAACCACTCCCCTGCCTAATTGCCCCCTAACTGCTCCCTTGCCGGCCTGATCAACGCCTAACTGCTCCCCTGCTGGCGTTCGCCCCCAACTACCCTCCCTTGCCAGCCATCTTGTGACAATGTGGGGGCAACCATCTTATGACAGCATGGGGGCAGCCATCTTGTGAGGATGTGAGGACATTGCACGAGGGTGTGGCACCACTTAGGTTTTTATTATATAGAACTAGAGGCCCAGTGCATGAAATTCATGCATGGGGGGTCCCCTCAGCCCATTCTGCACTCTCTCCATCCAGGACCCCTCAGGGTATGTCCAACTGTCGGTTTAGGCCCAATCCTGGGATTGGGCCTAAACCAGCAGTCGGACATCCCTCTCACAATCCTGGACCACTGGCTCCTAATCACTCACCTGCCTGCCTGCCTGGTTGCCCCCAACTGCCCC
>NW_005371454.1:582800-584516 GCF_000412655.1 Myotis brandtii | reverse complement strand
CTTGTTCAGTCGTTTGGTTGTCCCTCACTAACACCCCTGCCGGCCTGGTCACCCCTCACAGGCCCCCCCCATCCCTGCTGGCCTGGTTGCCCCACACAGACTGCTTGTTCAGTCGTTTGGTCATCCCTCACTAACCCTTCTACTGACCTGGTCATAGCAGCCATCTTGTGAAGGAGTGAGTGTTAATTTGCATATTACCTCTTTATTATATAGGATAAACCAACACCTGAAAGGTCAGTTATGGCCTAGAATTAAAAAAAATGCTTTTCATTGTAATCTTCTATGTCGAGTATTTGTCCAAAAATATTTTGCAATTATTAAAATTTTTTTTAAATTATTGAAAGTAGTTGTGGATTAACAAATATATCTTTCTTTCACTTCTTGCATTCCAAACCTTGAAACAGACAACCACACTGGATCACTTTTTCCTCCAAAAGTAGCATATAAACAGCTGTAAACTAAGCTGATATTCCTATTAAGCACTTAGATTTATTTTAAAAAAATATTACCAAAGTGACAATTTTTCCCTCCCCATAAGCATTTTTTTGTTTAAAGTCATAGCCCAGCTTGATAAAATACTTAGTTGGGCTAAATGAGGTCAAAAGGGAATTTATTAGAAATCATATTGAACAGATAGTTTGAACCAAAGAACATTTAGTATCTCAGTCATAAGACATACAGAAGTGAGAAAGTTCTGTGGAGAATCAATTCTCAACACAAGCCAAACTCATACTGTAGCCCCAAGATATTTTCAAATAAATAATTTTATATTGTAATGATTTTTAAAATTGTGGTATAATTCACATGCAAAATATTCACTATGTTAAAATTACACAGTTCAATGAAGTTTGACAAATATATACACTCATTTAAAACACCATTCCCTGGCCCGGAACAGTGTGACTCAGTTGGCTGGAACATCATCCTTTACACCAAGCATGTCAAACTCATGGTCCGTGAGCCGCATGCAGCCCACAATGAATATTTTTGCGGCCCTGCCAATATAACAGTATGTAATAAATGTTTTAATAAACATTTCATAACTTAATTTTTACAATATCCTCTTATATATAATTATTAATAATGAACTTTAACATTTGCTAATGACTGATTACTATAATCATGTTGCATTCATTTACCTTACATGCCTTACGTGCAGGCACACCATTTCTCTCCACTAATACTAGCAGCAAATATTTTAGCAGCCAATTGCCAAGTCATTAGTCTTGGACTCACTTATTTGGTGTGCACGACAGAAAATATTGCACTTTCGGAGAACAAGAAAAATAGGTTTATCTGTGTTATACTTATTAATGTGTGCAGTTATTCAGTGTCTGGTAAGTTAACGTTCAAGAAAAATATTATTTTTTATTAAAATCCTCTATTATTTTATGTTAACAACTAGTGGCCTGGTGCACAGATTAGTGCACATTGAAAGGAAATTAATTAGAAGAAATATTTTAATATCACTATTTGCCCTTTCTCTATAATAGAAGTTTCAACCAAATTCACAATCTACAATGACAGGTGGAAACACACATATGCATTGGCGCCAGAGAGAGCTTTATATGTATCGCACATGCACGAGTCAACTTAGCCTTTTATAGATATAGAATAAACTTGCTTAATTAGACCTGCTTTCTGATTTAGCTAAATTTTTTCCAGCCCAGTGAAGCACCCCAACTTCTCTTTCAGGTAATTGTCAGCAACACAGCA
>NW_005371454.1:560561-582745 GCF_000412655.1 Myotis brandtii | reverse complement strand
GTTTGACTATATTCTGCACAGTGAGAAAACCTGAAGTCATTTTCAAAGTCCACCATTTCTTACTTCTTTTCAGTCGCGTCAAGTTTCTAAACTTTCTAAATCTCCATTTCCAGCTAATGAAAAGAAAATAGGATTCCACAGAGTCTCCTATCTATCTACTCCAGGACTTTTGTGAGGATCAAATGAGATGAGGCATGGGAAAGTGCTTCACAGACATTGGGTAAAGTGTGAAATGTTTGCACCTGGCTATAAAGCAAGTCGTGTTCCTGGGCTGAAGAAACTGCAAGGAGGCTAGTTGTTGCTAGGGAGAGGAAGTCGGGTGTTGCTACGTGACCACATTGCCCAGTGCCCACAGTGACCATTTCTGGGCTGGGCTGGGCTGTGGGCCACATTTTGCGCCATGGGGTCTCGGCAGCATCGGCTGTGATTTGGTGGGGTGTCGCTCTGGGGTGGTGGCAGGGCCTGTGTCCCACTTGGAGGAAGCCAAGTGTTACTTTGTGGGCACCAGGTTCGTGGTGCCGTTTCTCTGTAAATGGCCAGTGCACATCAGGGCACCTCCTGCGTTGAGCATCTGCCCCTTGGTGGTCAGTGCACGTCATAGCAACCAGTCAGACAGATACTTAGCATATTAGGCTTTTCTATATATAGATTACTCATTTATTTCAGGCCTTGGAATTCAGCATGCTTCTATCTAAATAAACCTACATTTCTATGAAAATTGAAGCTTTTGTTTTTTTGTGGCCCACATAAACTTAAAACTTGTTTATTTGGCCTGTGTTAGCCTTTGAGTTTGACATGCTTGCTGTACATCAAAATGTGGCGGGATTGATTCCTGGTCAGGGCACATACTCAGGTTGTGGGTTCTACCCCAATTAGGGGAGGCAACCAATCCATGTTTCTTTCTCTCTCTCCCTTCCACTCTTTAAAGAATAAATTTTTAAAAAATATTTTTAAAAATAATAAAAATAGAGGTCAGCTCCTTGAGTTAGAGTTACCAGCTCATTCCTTGCTTACCCCAGTGTGCCAATTCAGGGGGAGGGGGCTTGTGGTGCCTTGGCCAAGACCTTTGGCTCCAACCTACCCTCTGTACAGTGTTGCCTGGCGGTTCAGTTCCAGGCTCCAAAGTGGGTTATGATGTTTATGGAGTTGAGGCCACATTACCAGCCAGCTTCTTTCCTCAGCCCTGCCCATCACAGGACTAGTCCTTTGGGCTTCTCTTGGGGACTCAGACCTTTAAGTCAGGTTCACCCACTTATGAGCATCAGCTGCCACTTGGGAACGTTCTAAAAGTAGAAGGTGCATCTCTAGTCTTCAGACCCCATAGACCCTCTAGTTTCAAAGGCCTGCCTCCGCTGTGGTACTCCCGCTTAGCCACTGTGCGGCCATGGGGCTCTGATCTCAGGAGATGGCTCTGCTGGAAAATTCTGTGAAGTTCTGGCTGGTAGGGGCCTGGGGTAGGGATGCAGTTCACCCGGGTCTGCAGGGGCTTCTGACCCTTTCAGGTTGCTGAGATAAACACAATTCTCACAACACAAAGGATCTCATGGTGCTTTCCCCATATGTTGTGTTGCCTTTTTTCTGTTTTAAACATAATACAAGAGTGGAGAAAAAAAAAACACTGAAAAGACCCACCATCCCAATTAAGTTATTGAACATTTCTATCATTCAGAAATTTCCCTCATTCACCATTCTAAGAAATCTTCCAATCTAGTCAGAGGCAAACCCTGTTATTATTTGTTATCATCAATTATTTTTTCATGTTCTAGAAATTCATGTGAAAGGCAGCATACAGTATGTAATCTTTTATACATGATTTCTTTTGATCTACATTGCATTTTTGAGATGCTTCTACATTGTTGTAAACATCAGAAATTCAAATCCTTTTATACCTTATAGCAGTGCATTAAATAAGCATAGTGAAATACTGATAAACATTTGAATTGTTCCCAAGTTCTGCTAAAAGGATTAAAGCTGATAGGAACATCCTGTCACATGTATTCTTGATATATGTTTTTATTTCTCTTGGTTCCAAATTATTACTCTCACAAAGGCTTATTGCGATTTTTCTTTTGTTTTGTCTTATTCTGTGACTAAGAAACTTCAGTATTTTCAAAAGAAAGGCAAACCAGTGGATCAATAGTCTCTCTCACACATTGTTGTTGAAAGTGGAAAATGGAATAAGTAATATGTTGGTAAATTGGGTAATCTCTAAAATATTACATATTTTTGTATATTATTTTATATTTGTGCGCATGTAATCTTAGATTCCTGGAAATATGATCAGATTAGAGAGGAAATGATTATGAAGAATTGGGAGATTTATCCTACATTAAAACAAAACTTGCTCTAAAGCTTTATTAATTAAAACTATGTAACATTGGTATAAGAAATTATGTAATGTTGGCCAACAAATCAAAGCTGAAACTTGGAAGGACAATGGGAGAATTAGGAAAGATCATCAAGAGCAAAAAAAAAATGTCATTGGAAATGAAGGCTAACATAATCTATACCCTTGTATTCACAATTACTATGTACAGCTGTTAAAGTTGCACAATATAGAAGGTTGATAGGAAAAAAATGATTCATTTGAAATACGGTGTTGGAGGAGAGCTCTATGGATACCTTGGACCACCAGAAAGACTAATAACTGAATCCTAGAGCAAATTAAAACTGTAGCATTGCTGGAGGAAAAATGACAAAGTTGAAGGCAGATTCTTTAGATAAGACAATAATGCTGAGAAAAATAGAAGACAGCAGGAAAAAAGAAAGTCCAAATATGAGATGAAATGACTCCATAAAACAAGCTGTAGTCATGATTTTACAGGAGCTGAAAAGGGCTGTTGAGGACATGACATTGTGGTTATCACTCATTTATAGGGTCACCAGGAGTTGGAGCTGACTCAACAGCTCATAACACATACAACACAATCCAAAACTGATTTTCACTCAAAGTTTACCTTGGAGAATATTTTCATTAGACTCAAAAGTTTAGAAGAAATTAGGAAGAATAAATTTCAATGCCTTTCCTACTTTTCTCCTTTACACTGTTCACCGATGGACATATAGATTCAGGTACATTCCCAGGTATTCCTGGTGTAAGTCTCCTTGCAGTTCATGTACCTCATTTTTTATTTTTTTTATTTAATTTAAAAAAATATATTTTTATTGATTTCAGAGGGGAAGGGAAAGGGAGGGAGAGATAGAAACACCAATGATGAGAGGGAATCATTGATCGGCTGCCTCCTACACACCCCCTGGATCGAGCCCACAACCCTGGCATGTGCCCTTTGCCTGGAATTGAACCCGGGACCCTTCAGTTTGCAGGCCAATGCTTTATCCACCCACTGAGCCAAACTGGCTGGGCTGTACCTCATTTAAAAAAAATAGTTTATTGATTTTTGGGGGGAGAGAGGAAAAGAAAGGAGGAGAGATAAATGTCAATGTGAGAGTGTAACACAGATTGGCTGTCTCCTTAATGCACCCTACCAGGGATCAAGCCCACAACCCAGGCATGTATCCCTGACTAGGCCAGATTATTATGACCACCCCATCAGTACTTCGTTGGGCCACCCTTTGCCTTCAATACTTCGGCGATTCTTCTTGGCATTGACTCCACGAGATGTTGAAAGGTGATGTGAGGAATCTGACACCATGCCTGATGAATAGCACTGTCCAGTTCTGTGAGATTTGATGGTTGTGGAACCAGCTGCCTGATGGCTCTTTTAATTTCGTCCCACAAATGCTCAATTGGATTGAGATCTGGTGATTGTGGGGGCCCCTTAAGCAAGGTAAAGTCTCCCTCGTGTTCTTAAAACCACTCCTGCACAATAGGAGCACCATGGCATGACGCAATTGTCTTTTTGGAAGAAGCCATCTCCATTGGGATATGCCATCAACATGATAGGATGAAGTTGATCAGCAATGACACTTAGGTATGTTGTGCTATTCTGACATTGTTCCACATGAATTAAAGGGCCCAAATCATGTCAGGAAAACATTCCCCAAACCATAACACTGCCCCCACCAGCTTGAAGGGTTGTACTCATGCATGTGGGATGCATGCTTTCATGCTGTTTCCACCAAATTCTCATTCTGCCATCTGCATGATGCAACTGGAAACATGATTCATTGGACGACATGACTTTTTTCCAATGCTCAACTGTCCAATCCTTGTGTTTCCGTGCGAATTGGAGACGTTTTATCTTGGTAACTGCAGACAGCAAAGGTGTTTGAACAAGCCTTCAGCTTCCATATCCCATACAATGCAGTGTACGGCTAATTTGCCTACAAAAGTCAGGTGGTTATAATGATCTGGCCACTCAGTGATATAAATATATATATCGATCATAAAATGGACCAGTATGGGTAAGTTGATTTATGACAAAAATTGTACTGTTTCCATGGAAACAAAATGACTATTTAAGAAATGGTGTTGAGATAATTTATATGAGATAAAAATAAATGTAATTACTATCTCATACTATATACTCAAAAAGTCAATGTCATGTGTACTAAAGACTAACACGGGATAAACAAAATTTAAAATATTTAAAAGATAAATTTGAAAAAGTTATTTAGGTCATCATGGCATATGAAGACATGAAAATAGAAATCATAATGGAAAGATTAGTAATACAACTATATCACCTTAAGAAGTTCTGTTTATCATTAAGAAATGAAAATATAATGCAGAAACTGAGTTGGATAGTTGCAAAATATATAACCAATAGACATTAATGTCTAGACTATATATTTTTAAAATCTAACAATGAAAACAGCTTAATTAGAAAAAATAGTCATATATCAAGAACAGTTATTTTATAGATGAAAACTATCTACACTAATAAAAGAGAAACATGCAAATTGGTGTCCCTCCACTACACCCACTAGCCAATCAGAGTGACTATGCAAATTAACCCAATAAAGATGACGGTTAATTTGCATACACCGGCGCGGAGTGACTGAAGGCGAAGGTCCTGGCAGGAGTGAAGACTGACGACTGAAGACTGAAGAGACTTGGCTTCTTCGTTGTGGCCGCAGTGGAGAAGCCAAGCCTTGCTGCAGCCAGACCAAAGGCCTGGGTCCCAGGTGCCGGAGGAAAACCGGTGCCAGGAGCCAGGAGGAGGAAGGCCTATTGCGTGAATCTTCATGCAACAGGCTTCTAGTATTACATATGAAGAGATGCTTAATTTTATTAACAATAATGAAATTAAACCAACAAATCAGGACCATTTTAGACTCATCAAATCTTTAAAAAATGGAGAAAATATGGTAAATGCATGAGTAGATAAAAATAAAGGCTAGTGAGAACGCGTATAAGCTGCTGTTGAGAATGCATGTTAGTTGTCATTAAGGTCTACTGAGGGTGTCGCAAAACCTAGATTATCAGTGAGTTAACCTAAATAGTGGCTATTTTCTCTCCCACATTAACATTAGAAGTTTATAACTAATACGGAGTTCTACATACATCTGAGACCCAGGCTCCTTTTTTGTTTATTTGTTCCCATCATCCTCAAGACATGGTTATCCCCCCATGATCTAAGATTCCTGCCTTTCCAGCAATCTTCTTAATTCTAGCCAGAAGAGAAGAATGAGAATGAGAATGGTACAATTTCTCTTTCCAGATTGCATACCATCTGTGCCTACAATCTATTGGTCAGAACTCAGCCATTGAGCTGAAAGGCAGACCGGGAAATAAGTGTTGGATAGCCTTACTAGTTTCTTCTATAAAAATTTTACTGTCATTTTAGAAAATAATTTTATATTATCTGACAAGTGGAAGAAACATAAATCTTGCAAACCAACAATTACACTCCTAGGTACATAACCCAGAGACACACATGTTTACAAAAGATATGAACAAGGATGTTCAAAGCAGCATTTCTAGCAGAAGTAAAAGAAAAATAGCCAAAATATCCATGTGTCCATTAATTGGAGGACAGATAATTGCATGTTCAGTGGAATACTGTAAAGGACAGAGGGAATTTACAAACATTATATTGAGAAAAATTGCATGTTATAGAAGAATGCAATCTTTCAGTGGTTATTCCATAATTGCTATACTATGCACAATGCGTCTGTAGTTTTAAGGTGCTCTCTCCCAGTTGGGTTCACATAGACCTCACATAGGAGTTAGCTAAAAACTGCTTTTTGGTTTCAAAATTTGGAAAGCTGAAGTGCTAAATGTCTGGCCATCACCACACTGTTATCTGTGTCTATGGGTTATGTATATACTAGTGGCCCAGTGCACAAAATTTGTGCACGGGGGAGAGGGGCTGTCTCAGCCCGGCCCTGCACCCTCTCCAATCTGGGACCCCTCTGGGGCAGTCGGACATCCCCCTCACAATCCAGGACCACTGGCTCCTAACTGCTTGCCTGTCTGCCTGCCTAATTGCCCTTAACCACTTCTGTCTGCCAGCCTGATCGCCCCCTAACCGCTCCCCTACCAGCCTGATTGATGCCTAACTGCTCCCCTGCTGGCCTGATTACCCCCGAGGCTTTTATTAGTATAGATGCTCTTTGGCTAATCCCTTCACCTTCTTTCATCCAGACCCCAACCACCCTACTCTCTGACAGCTGTCAGTCTGTTCCATATACCCATGCCTCTGTTTCTATTTTGTTCATCAGTTTATTTTGTTCAGTAGATTCCACATATAAGGGAGATCATATAGTATTTGTCTTTTTCTGACTGGTTTATTTAAAACAACATTTCAGATTTATTCTTGTACCTCAGAGGTTCATTTTATGGCACTGGCAAAATCTTCCTTTTAAACATTTACTCATTTGGTATTTAGCAAAATGTGCATTCAATGCCTTCTATTCTTTGTTAAGGCCCATAGCCAGGGCTTCCCCCAAAAGGGCAATTAGAGACAAAAACATTTTCTTTTATCCTTTTTACCTGCCTTGCTTGAGTCTAAGTTCTTAAAGTAAATCTCTCCATCAGCATAATCATTCTTTAGTCCTTTATTTTTCTTTCATTTTCCTACTGCTCTTGTGTAGATTGTAAGTCTGAAGTATAGATGTCAGACTACTCTGGAGCTCCCTGGACTACTTCAATAAATTTGATGCTATAAGACAGAGTATTCTAGGAGCATGTGTTTTTGTCTTCTAAAGTTTTGGTATTTCAATTTCATTCAGATATTTCTTTACTTTAACAAAACAATGTTCATTAACAAAACTTACTGTCCTTTTCTAGGTGAACACATAATCTGGGTCTATGAGCACTAAAGCCTTGGCCCAAATTTATTTCATTAGTAAATCCAGGTCTGAGTTGAGATGACTTGGTGAGATCTTAGACTTGAGCATATGGAATAGCCACTTAGTTTCGAAAGATTGGACTATGTTTTTCCCTCTGATCCCTAAAACTAGTTCTAGACCTAATGCATGGCATTGTTATTATAGTTAACAATATTGTATTATATGCTTAAAACTACTAAGAGACTTGATCTTAAATGCTTTTACCAGCAAAAAATAAGAGCTAGTCATGTGATATGATGGAGATGTTAGCTGAATCTATGGTAGTAATCATATTGCAATATATGTATCTAATTAACTTGTTGCACATCTCAAATTTACACAATGTTATATGTCAATTATATCTCAAATTTTAAAAATTGCAACATGTATATTTGTCTGAGAAAGCAGCAAAAAAAGTCCCTTTCTTTTCTGTTTAACCCAATGCACAAATGCTTAGAAAGCTCAAACACTTGGAAAGCTCAGTTTGTTTTCATATAGGCCTTAACTAGGACAAATTGGCTTTCTCTTTTGATCATTTAATCCTTGTGTCAGCAGACCCTGCTCAGTCAAAAGCTAAGCCAGTGTGGGTCAGCATAAGGGCAGCCAGAGTCCCCCATTTTTTATGCTTACTGAGGCCTAGCCTGCCTGGCCCAGTTAAAAACCTATTGGAATATAACCTTCTGCATCCTGCCAAGGTCAAAATACCACATGACATAAAGGCATTGAAACCTGATGCCTCTTGCCCAGGCTGTACTACAAGTGTCATTTTTTCTTTCCCAACTATCAGGTCAAGATTTCCAGTCAAAGATCCATGATATTGAAACATTAGGTAGATGATGTATAGCATTCCTATTCCCTGCACTCAATTTAGAAACTAGTTGAGAGACGATAGCCCTTGCACTCACCCCACCCCCCAAAACATCAAAAGGCAATTAAAGTATAGCTTTATTATAGATCAAGGTGAATTGGTGGCAGCTATAGAGACATTCATAAAAATGTTTTTAATCAGATGAACTTAATCTTAAAGGGTCATAAAGAAGCTCAGATATGGCCCAGCCAAACATATTCACAATCCCGAAGAACCTGAAACTGTTAAACTACTAGAAGAAAAAGAAGCGGGGAAAGCTCCTTGACATTGGTATGAATGGCTTTCAGGATCTGAATCCAAAAGCACAGGCAACAAAGCAAAAATAATTAAGTGCAAATCAACAAATGACAAGTGCTGGCGAGGATGTGGAGAAAAAGGAACCCTCGTGCACTGCTGGTGGGAATGCTGACTGGTGCAGCCACTGTGCAGAACAGCATGAAATTTCCTCAAAAAACTAAAAATGGAACTCCCATTTGACTCAATGATCCCCCTCCTAGGAATATATCCCAAGAAACTAGAAACACCAATCAGAAAGGACATATGCACCCCTATGTTCATAGCAGCACAATTCACCATAGCTAAGATTTGGAAACAGCCTAAGTGCCCATCAGCAGATGAGTGGATTAAAAAACAGTGGTACATCTACACAATGGAATACTACGCTGATGTAAAAAGGAAGGAACTCTCACCATTTGCAACAGCACGGATGGTCCTGACATTATGCTACTAAGCAAAATAAGCCAGTCAGAAAAAGATAAATATCACATGATCTCACTCATTTGTAGACTATAATGAACAATATAAACTGATGAACAAAAACAGATCCAGAGACAGAGAAGCATCAATCAGATGCTCAAACCTCAGAGGGAAGTAGAGGAGGATGGGGGTAAGGTGGAGAGATCAACCAAATGACTTGTATGCATGCATATAAGCATAACCAATGGACACAGACACCGGGGGCGGTGAGGGCATGAGCAGGGGGAGGGGCAATGGGGGATAAGGACACATATGTAATACCTTAATCAATAAAGAAAGAAAGAAAGAAAATAATTAAGTGGGACTGTGTCACACCTAAAACGTTTCTGCATAGCAAAGGAAACCATTAACAGAATGAAAAGTCAACCTACAGAACATAAAAAATATTTGCAAACCACATATAAGACAAAGGGTTATTATCCAAACTATACATGGAACTCGTTCAATAGCAAGAAATGAAACAAAACAAACAAAAACACACAAATAATATGACAAAAACCATCAAAGGATATGAATAGACTTTTTTTCTAAAGACATGCAAATGGCCACCAGGTGTTCAACTTTATTAATCATCATTAATACATGATGAGAGATAATCTTACACCTGTTAGAATGGCTATCACCAAAAAGACAAGCAATGACAAGTGTTGGTAAGGATGTGCACTGTTGGTGAGAATGCAAATTGGTGCAGCCACTAGGGAAGACAGTATGGAGATTCCTCAAAAAATTAAAAAGAAAACCACCATATGATTAAACAATCCCACTTCTGGGTATATATCCAAAGCACATGAAATCACTATCTGGAAGAGATATCTGCATTCCCACATTCACTGAAGCATTATTCACAATAGCCAAGATAATGAAACAACCTAAATGTCCATTGACTTACGAATGAATAAAGAAAATGTATTGTATATATTCAATGGAATATTATTGAACCATAAAACGGAAGGAAATTCTGCCATTTGTGACAACATGGATAAACTTGGAGGAAATTATGCTAACTGAAATAACCAGACAAAAAAAGGCAAATATTGTATGCTACCACTTAGGTGGGGAATCTAAAAAAGAACCCACAAAACTGAACTCAGTAACAGAGTAGAACTGAGGCTGGGATGTGATAGTAAAGGACAGATAAAAAACAAGCAAACAAAAAACAAGCAAACAAAAAATTAAATGATGTGGAACCAGCTGCCTGATGGCTAGAGGAAGAGTTATGGGAATAACTTTACCCATTTATTGTTTAATGGGTAAAGAGTTTTAGTTTTACAAGATATTAAGGTAGTTAATTTATGCTATATATCAGTGGTTGGCAAACCATGGCTCACAAGCCACATGCGGCTCTTTGGCCCCTTGAGTGTGGCTCTTCCACAAAATACCACGTGCGGGCCCGCACGTACAGTGCGATTGAAACTTCGTGGCCCATGTGCAGAAGTCGGTTTTCTTTGTGGAGTGAAAGAAGATGTAGTGTCGAGGATTGAGAAAGGTATGTTGAGATGGTTTGGACATATAGAGAGGATGAACGAAAGGAGATAGATGAAACAAGTATATGAGTGTGGATGGGAGAGTTGGAAGGGGTCGACCTCAGCGAACGTACCTCAATCAGATTGAGGACTTTTTTAGCAAAGGCCAGCTTAAGAGTACCCTAATTAAGTTAATAACAATGTACCTACCTATATAGTTTAAGTTTAAAAAATTTGGCTCTCAAAAGAAATTTCAATCGTTGTACTGTTGATATTTGACTCTGTTGACTAATGAGTTTGCCGACCACTGCTATATATTATGTGTTATGAAAAATAGAAAAAAATACAAAGTAGTGCAAGCTGAAAAGTTTTCAGATGAAATTCTGACTTTATATTTACTATGAAACATATTTTTCTGACTATTAACTACTTTGATAAATGCACTAAAATAACTATGACCTTTAGCTTTTGACAGCATGAATACTACTTTAAAAGCTGCAATGAAGAGAAAAGAAACTGGTAAATTAAATTTTTTCAAAAATATTAAAAAGAATAAAATGACCTCATTTGGGAAAAAATGCTTCAAATTTTAATGAAGAAGACCCATTTTGAGATTAGCCAATTTGGCAAACTGGACATTTTGTTAAGTGTCTTACAGAAAATTAATAGTTGACAAATTGGCCTACTCACCCTTTCAGCTCAATTTGTTTCAGCAACACTTACTTCTATCATTTCCTCAAAAAGGTTCAGGTCCTTTTGCCTTTTCCACTGTCTGAAATTTTCTTTTTCATTTTTCATTTGAAAGTTTCTATGCTTCAAGTCACACTGAGTTACTCAGAACCTGCATAATTAATTTTAATATGAAAAAATAATATAATGAGTGTTAAAATATCATGTAGAACATTAAAATGTAAAAAATAAACAAGGATACATCTGCAAATATAGCAAATTTTTAATATCTATATTTATAAAAGTATATAAATATGAATCCTATATAATAAAAGCTTAATATGCTAAGTGTTCAGCTGCCCAGTCGGCCGTTCAACCAATCAAAGCGTAGTATGCTAATGATATGCTAAGGCCACTTAACTGCTCACTATGACATGCACTGACCACCAGGGGGCAGACGCTCCAACCGGTAGGTTAGCTTGCTGCTGGGGTCTGGCCGATCAGGACTCAGCAAGATGGGCTGGACATGCCCTGGAGCCCTCCTGCGGTCCCTCCCTGGCTGGCCAAACTCCTGCATCCCTCCCTGGCCCCGATTGTGCACTAGTGGGGTCCCTTGGTCTGGCTTGCACACTCTTGCAATCCGGGACCCCTCAGGGGACATCAAAATCTGCAACTCTATTTTGAATATTCTTTTGTATTTCAGCCTGATCCCACAAGCCAGGCCAAGAGACCCTACTGGTGCATGAATTCATGCACTGGGCCTCTAGTAGTTATATAAAACTTTAAGAAGTACTAAATCCCTTAATTTGAAAATGACTAAAAACAGGAAAGTAACCTAAAAGAATATACAATGACTAATAAATACAGAAACTATTCAGTCTTGCTATTAATCAAAGATGTCTATTAAATATCAATAAACTCAGTTTTTTTGTATTAAATTAACAAATAATTTGTAAAAAGTTATTAATACTGATAAGAGTACAATGAGAAAAACATTTTTCTGCACTATAGTGGGAATATAAGAGACTGATAAAAGCAGCTTGTTAGTATATATTGTGTGTCTTAAATATATACTAACCTGTGCTTCAGTTATTTGAATTTCAAGAATCTGTTCAAAAATAAAAATGAACAGAGCATTATTTATAACAAATTAGAAATGCTCTCAATGGGCACTCTTCAGAGTCACAGAGCAGAATCTGTACAAAAATTTAGTTTTCTGAAAATCTTACATTTTCGAACAAATGAAAATAAGGAACATTGGGGCAACTTTCACCCAGACTGCATTTTTAGTATATGGGATACCAAGTATTCAAAATATTATAATTGGTAATTATAGAAATTCTGATGAGTGGGCTTTGAATTATTTTTTAAGGCAAATAGTTCTAATGAGTTTTCTAGAGTGAATTTGTATGAACTTTCCTGAAGGACATTTAGGAAAGTCTTTCTGTGTATTAATACACATGCTGAGATGCCCTTAGTCCAAGTCTGCATGGCTTCTTGGTGTTGCATAATTTCACTACCAGGGCATAGGGTTCAGCCTCCTTATTTGCAACAGGTGGCCATTTCTCCTTCAAGAGAAGCAAAAATGCAATTAATAAGTCCCACTAGGCAAAGACCTTATCAACCTCAATTTCCTTCCTGCATCCCCTTTTGCTACTTTCAAAATTATCTTTCTTCTCTCTTTTCAAGGAGCACAGTCTTCAGAAAAACAAAAGCCAAAAAGATTGGGGTCTTTCCTGTCTACACAAACCTACCATGAATTAAGGAAGCACCAAAGATTGACTTTGCTTACAACAGAGTGGGAGTAAATATAAAGAGAAGAGAATAAAGCATAAACTAATAACTCAATAGCCGTAACCACCATTATTTCTATGGTGTTTTTGTTTGAGTGAAGTATATTTTGTAAATTATCAGCTTGAATTAAAAAAAAATCTTATATAATTGAAAGAGAATGACCCCCCCCCAAAAAAAGATAAGTTCTTAGATAAGATGAAATACTGTCAAATTATATATTTACCTATAAGTAAAACAAGTATAGTTAATTCCTTATTTCTGGAATTCTCCTTTCTCCCCTTTTATCTAGTTTGCTTCCATGCTAGGACATCAACAAAGTGGAATTTACACATTCATTTCTGTGGCACTATCTGTTATTGGCTCACTCTGTCCACTAATGAGTAAAATGCCACTGATACCATCCCCAAAGGGACCAGTTAATTGTTCTGTCTCCATTGCCACAGACTATACAATTCAACCCAATAAGCCATTCTGTAATCAACATTACTAGTCATAGGAGGGACTGAACCAGATAAGAAGTTGAAACAGAACAGGAAAGGAAAATCTCTCCAACATCATGCATTTCCCAGTAGAGAAGAGTTGGTATTATCATTTCCATGACAGAGTTCCTTTTTGTCAACTCCCAGTGTAGATCATGTCAGTCAATCCAAGGTAAGTGTCTCAATAGCATTCCAGAAAAATAATTCTAGAACTAAAAATCTGCAACTCTATTTTGAATATTCTTTTGTATTTATACCAAAACGTAGACACTAAATTGACAGAAACAATTCAAACTCTGGAGGTTGAGGTTACAGTAATGTACACAGTAGGAAAAGCAAGAGTCCATGCTGTAAAGCTTTTGGCTCAACAGTAGGAATGTTGGAATTCATTTACCATCTCCCCACAAAGAGGAGATAGAATTCCAGGTCCTCTCCAGTCCCACAGATCGAGTCATGGAAAAATGTCATTAGGTGTGCCCAGGAAAAGTACTTCCTGGGTCACTTTCCCTCTCTGAGCCACATACAGATTTTATCCATTAATCCAAGTGATTAAATCCACCTGGCTGTCATTTTTAGGGAGATGCTAAAGGTAGACAACAGCCTCAGTATGAATCCACAGAGAAACTTGTGTGTTTGAAAAACACTTCAGAATTGAATATTATCCAAAACCATTCCTACTCAGTCTTAAGATCTCCAAACATCTGCAAAATATTGGCACACCTTGAGCTATTTCTTATCACTAATAACCACTGAATGTTTACAGCAGTCATTCTGTCTCAATTGTAGGGTCCCCAAAATAATATTGTTAAATGTATGCTTTATTCTCCTTAACATTAATACTCATTCAATTAGATATTTAAATGCAATGGAATGAAAGTACTGCCAACAAATGGACAAAGAAATCAAGCAAGAAACAGAAAACAACAAATACAAAATCACAGAAGCCCTATGTTTATTTTTATAAATAAATCTTTATTGTTTTAAGTATTACATATGTCCCCCATTGACTGCTTCTAGCCTACCCCTGTCCCCCGCTTCAGGCCTTCACCACCCTATTGTCTGTGTCCATGGGTTATGCATATATGCCTATAAATTCTTTGGTTGATCTCTTCCCACCCACACACCCTCCCCCGCCTCTCCCTATGTTTAAAGCTAGTAACAGCTTTTGTGTCTTTTCCTCTCAGACATAAAGGCTCCTGTGTTAACCATTTCCAAGATGCTTTACCACATGGCTGAATGCCCCTGCATTTGCAAGATTCATTAGTGTCACCTGAAATTTCCCCCATGGTAGTCAGTGACAGATTGGGCAGGTAGCAAGCAGTGTTACTCTAATCATTGGGAGAAATACATGAAATCAATTCTGTGCTAAAATGGATCTTCCAGAAAATGTTTTTCTATTTAACTTAATGGTAAAAAAAGGAAACTAGACAGCTCTTTGTTTAGGTTATAAAAGCTGCAGTTAATTTCAATATGAACAAAAGAAATACTCCTCACAGACATTGCAATCAATAAGGTAAATAGACATTACATTATAATCAATCATTTATGTCACTTAATCCAGGATGGAGAGTGGTAGGAAATTAGGCCCTAAGGCATTTTAGTTTACTGTTGATGGTTGGATATTTAGGGCAAACTATCTTGCAAATCTCAAAAATATATATTAATGACCAGGTTATATACACCTGCTATAACAGGTACACAATGCTTTCCAACAGAATGAGATAGGACAAGAAATGACTATAGTCTCCCTCACATACACACTCATACTTGCATTTAAAAATCTCCATTTGGGTGGTATGTGCAGTTCTAATAAGTAATTAAGGAATAATGAAGCTTCAAACCCAGAGTATAAGAATAACATCCATAGGGATTCAGCAGGACTAGAAAAAGCCCTGAAGCTGTGTGTTATTAAATGTCTGGCTTTATGTGATTAGAGTAGATGCATGCAGTCATGTTAGCTGCTACCATAAAATGATAGCAGATTAGGGATTTGGGTTTATGGCAAAGAAAAATTCATCTTTATAAACTACAAGCCTGTTATGATTTCTTTTGGAATTTGTTAACCTTTACTAGTATATAGCACAGAAAGACAAATCATCTGAAATCTGAATTTTGTTCCTTTAAAAATCATTATCTCATAATATCTCCATGAGGACTGTGATTGTTGATAACCCCTCCTAAAAATAAATTTTCAAGTTTCCTTCAGAATTACAGCAGCTAGCAAAAAGTTCCTTCTAAATTGAGGCAATGCTTAATTCCACTTCTTCACAATGAAATTCAATGCACTTGGAAGGGACTGAATATAGAAAAGTGTGTTTAATTTTGTCAATTTCAATTAGCCTTTGAAATTTGAGGGTTTAAAATCAAATAGATACATTTTTATTTATTCCTCTCCTCAAAGAAAATATATAAAAAGAAATCAAACTTATAATCTTCCCTTTCAAATAAGCGTTTCCATCTCTAGTTCTATAAGGCACAGAGCTATAATTTTCTCAATTATACAAGCTCCAAAGGCTCAAAGTCATCTTTCTTTTTTCAGATTGGTTCTGCACTGGGCTAGAATCTGAGAACATAAAGTAAAGCTTTCCTTTCCTCAAAGGAAACCATACTTTGGTAGCTAGCCACCGATACATTCCCTCACAGTTCCCTCTTCTGGATATCCATACTTTTGCATACTCCTCTTCCAACTTTGAATTAAGGCTGACCTATGTGACCAATAGAATATTGTAAAAGGGACAGTGTGAAACTAGGTTTTAAAATGCATTGTGACTTCTGTCTTATACTCTTCAATTACTCACTTTGCAGGAAGCCAGCCAACATGATGTGAAGCCCTATAAGCAGGCTATGGAGAAACATGTGAAGAACAACTGAAGCCTCCTGCCAACAGCCAGCACCACCTTGCCAGCCATCTGAATGAGTCACCTTGGGGAAGGATAGACCAGCCGCAGTCAAACCTTCAGATACTTGTAGCATTGGTCAACATCTGCACATAACCTCATGAGATAACCAGAGCCAGAATCCTAGACACCCCAGCCAAATCACTCCTAAATTCCTGATCTTCAGAATTGTCAGAGATAATAAGTATTTTATTGTTTCGTGCCACTAAATTTTAGGAGTTATTTGTCATACACACCCTTACAACCCTCTAGTCAGCTGCCAAACACAGTATTAGAAATGTTAACCCCATATCTCACAGGATCCTTTATTTTTCATTCCCTTCATTAGAACCCTGCTCCAGAACTTCATAATCTCTCACTTACTAGTATACTGTCACACTTGCTCCCCAAGTGGTAATGATGACCCTTGCTTTTTTCCCCCCACAATACTGTCAAGTTAATGTGCTGAAATTGCAGCTCTGACTGTTTCATTCCCCTAATGAAAAACTCTAAATAGTTGCCCACTTATTTCCAAAATTGACTCTCACGCCTTTATCCCTGCTTTTGAAAGCTTTATATTATATACAATCTTTTTTGCTGCTTAGTTTCCTTGTTAACATGTATTTGCCCCATGCCAGAGCCACACTGATTGTAAGTCCTGCCTGTGTTTATCTTATGCTCTTTGCTCCACAAACAGGCCCTCCTTATCCACTGTTGGTTACCATAACACAGAACAAATTATTCTTTTATGGAGCCATTCCACATGTCCCTAATATCTCCAAAGGTTACTTTAATAGGAACAGAGTGGGGAGCGCTACACTTTTTCTTTGTCTCTTTTATTTGTTTCTTATTTCTGCATCATTTAATTTTTTATTCTATTTATTTGTATTGCATTTATTGGGGTGACATTAGTTAATAAAATTATATAGGTTTCAGGTATACAATTATATGAATACTAGTGGCCCGGTACACAAAATTCGTGCATGGGGGAGGGGGTTCCCTCAGCCCAACCTGCACCCTCTCCAATCGGGGAACCCTTGGGAGATGTCCAACTGCCAGTTTAGGACATCACTCTCTCAATCTGGGACCACTGGCTCCTAACCCCTCACCTGCCTTCCTGCCTGATCATCCTTAACTGCCTCTGCCTGCCTGCCTGATCGCCCCAAACTGCCCTCCCCTGCTGGCCTGATCTCACCCCAAACAGCCCTTATCTGCTGCCCTGATCTCGCCCCTAACTGCTCTCCCTTGCCTGCCTGATTGCCCCTAACTGCCTCTGCCTGCCTGATCGCCCCTAACTTCCCTCCCCTGCTGGCCTGATCTTGCCCCCAACTGCCCTCCCCTGCCAGCCTGATTTCACCCCCAACTGCCCTCCCCTGCAGGCCTGATCACCCCTAACGTCCTCTGCCTCGGCCCCCACCACCATGGCTTTGTTCAGAAGGAAGTCGGATGCCCGGAAGATGGCCAGTTGACCTAATCTACTTAGCATATTACCCTTTTATTAGTATAGATAGGTTATATAGAATATGATTGCTTAAATGGGGCGGGGAGCCTTTTTCATCAGGAGGAGATGCTCTTGGCAGACAAAAATACATAATCCCTATATCTGGACTGATAGCCAGCCATATGCACTATACTGCCAAACTAGTCATTAAAAAATTAAACCACTTTCTTACACCTTACACCAAATAATTGTTGCCCTTAAAACCTCCCTCAGCCCTCACCTTAGGTTCTGCCTTCACAGTTCACCCAGATTAGGTTCTGATTGGTCAATTTCTATGCCAGTCAGCATCAAAAGCTCCGTCTCCTAGGCAGCCATTGGCTCCTTGCACTTCACCCAGATTTGGTTCTAATTGATCAGTTTCTATGCCAGTCAGCATCAAAAGCTCTGCCTCCTAGGCAGCCATTGGCTCCTCACAGTTGACCAAGATTTGGTTCTTATTGGTCAGTTTCTATGCCAGTCAACATCTCCGGGCCTATCAAAGGGCCTGATGAGAGAGGCAGGGCTGATCAGCAGCCCCAGCAGAGGCCCAGAGAAAGAGAGGCATGGCTGCTGGCCAGGCCCTGAGAGAAAGAGAGAGGCAAGTGCTGATCAACAGCTGCCACGGAGGCTACAGATCAGACCCTGCTTCTCTCTCCGGGCCTCTCTTCAGGCCTGATCTGCAGCCCCCTTTGCAGTCAGTGCTGGGTCACCACGGCAACCCAGCACTGACTGCAGGATTAACTTCTAGTCAGTCGAGCCTTCGGTCATTTTGGATGTTACGGACCCTGGGTTTTTATATATTAGGATTGTATTGTGTGTTCACCACAGCAAGTCAAGTCTCCTTTCATCACCATTTATCCCCACTTTACCCTCTTCTACATTCCCTCAACCCCCTTTCCCTCTGGTAATCACCATACTATTATCTGTCTGTGAGGTGTGTTTTCTTTTACTTAATCCCTTCACCTTTTTCACTCTGTCCCCCAATTCCCTCCTCTCTGACAGCTGTCAGTCCATTCTCTGTATCTCTGAGTCTGTTTCCATTTTGTTTATTAGTTTATTTTGTTCATTAGATTCCACATATTAATGAGATCATGTGATACTTGTCTTTTTCTGACTGGCTTATTTTACCTAGCATCATACTCTCTAGGTCCATTCATGCTGTTTTAAAGGATAAGATTTCCTTCTTTTTTACTGCCAAGTAATATTCCATTGTATAAATGTACCACAGCTTTGTTATCTACTCATCTACTGATGGGCACTTGAGCTGCTTTTAAATAACTCTGCAATGACTATAAGGGTTCATTTTTTTCCAATTAGCATTTTAGTTTTCTTCAAATATATTCCCAGAAGTTGAATCACTGGGTCTTAAGTCAGTTCCATTTCTAATTTTTTTAGGTAACTCCATACTGTTTTCCACAGTGGTTACACCTGTCTGTATTCCCACTAACAGTGCACCAGGGTTCCCTTTTCTCCTCATCCTCGATAATATTTCTGCACCATTTTCAATTGCTTTTTCTGATACCTGCTCTCCAAGTGCCATCATATCCCAGGCTGGACCTCATCTGCTTCATTCATTCCCCAGAATATATAATAAAAATGGCTGTTTATAGTGCACTTTTACTAAAAGTTTGGGTAATGAAGGGGGATTATAGAATAGTAAGAATCATAGTTAAATTTGGAGAGTACTTTTCTAAAATCATTATCAAAACTCCATGAGCATTTATTTTCTTTTCCATCAACATAAATTCATATTTCTTTATTAAGATTTGATTTAACAGCTTCTTTTACTCTCAGACCCTTTTATATTTTCATTATATTCCACCTCCTCTCTCCCTGGCTATTTGTAATGTATACCTTTCAGTTTATAACTAGGAGTAATAATTCAACTTCCTCTTGGCTTACCTTGATGAATTTGGATTTTTACCTCTTACTATATATAAAAATTAGCTCAAAAAGGATCAAATACCTAAATATAAGATTAAACCATATAAGAAAACGTAAGTGTAAATCTTCATGACCTTTGATTTGGAGATCATTTCTTATATATGACACCAAAAATAAGCAACAGGAAAATAAATAAATTGGACTTCATAATTTTTTTAATTGTACATCAAAATATGCTATCAAGTAAGTGTAAAGAGGCCCTGGCCAGGTAGCTTGGTTGGAGTGTTGTCCCAATACACCAAGGTTGTGGTTTTGATCCCCATCAGAGCACACACAAGAAGCAACAAATGAATGCATAAATAAGTGGAACAACAAATCAATGTTTCTCTCTCTTCAATATCAATTTGAAAAATTGAAAAAGAAAGGAAGTGAAAAGACAACCCAGAGAATGGAAGAAAATATGTGCAGACCATTCATCTAATATGAATCTAGCAGAGAACAGATAAAGAACTACAACTAAAATAAAAAAGACAAATAACTCAATTATAAAATGGACAGAGAATTGAAAAATATTTACCCAAAAAAGTTATACAAATGGCCAACAAGCACACAGAAAGATGCTCAACATTATTAGTCATTAGGGAAATATAAATTAAAATTACAATGAGATACCATTTCCAACCAGTAGAATGGCTATAATTTAAAGAAAATAACAATTGTTGGTGAGGATGCAGAAAACTTTGAACCCTCATACATTGCTTGTGGGTATAAAAGGGTTTAGCTTCTGTATAAAAAAGTTTGCTTGTTCTTCAATAAGCTAAACACAGAATTACTGTATGATTCAACACTGCTAAGTATATACACCCCAAATTGAAAACAAATGTTCAAAGAAAAACTTATGCATGAATGCTCATAGCAGCACTCTTCACAATAGCCAAAATGTATAAACAGCACAAATGTCCATCAATTGATGAATGAATAAATAACTTGTGGCACATCCATACAATGGAGTATTATTCAGCCCATGGACACAGACAATAATGTGGTGACGGCCTGGTGGGGAGCAGGGAGGAGCAGGGTGGAGGAAAGCACAGGGGTGGGATGGGGATATACCCTAATTAAGTCAACAATAAAAAAATCAAGTACTGCCTGGCCAGAGTGTCTCAGCTGGTTGAGCAGCATCATCCTGTGCACCAAAAGATTGTTGGTTTTGATTCCACATACCTGAGTTGCAGGTTTGGTCCCCAGTCAGGTGCTTACAGAGGGCAGACAATTAATGTTTCTGTCTCACATTGATGTTCTCTCTCTCTCTCTCTCTCTCTCTCTCTCTCTCTCAGCATGTCTTCAGGTGAGGATTAATTTTTTTAAATCAAGTACTAATACATGCTATAATATGATGCACCTTGAAAACATTTTGTAAAGTGCATGAATCCACACACAAAAGACCACATATTTTGTGATTAAATTGATATAAAATAGAGTTAGAAAGCAGATAGGTGGTTTAAAGGGGCTGAAAGGAGATGATAATGGGGAGTGACTGCTGCTTAGTGGGTACAGTATTTCCTTTTGGAGTGATAAATATTTTCAGGAACAAGATAGTGGTGATGGTTGCACACATCGTGAATGTGCCAGATGTTATTGAATTTACACTTTCAAATGGTTAAAATGGTAAATGCATAAATTTTGCTACATTAAAAAAGAGACAGATCCTTATGCAACTATGTAGAAAGTGGCGTATGTTATTTTGTCTTTAAACAGCAAGTTGCAAAAATGAGTGTGGAGCATGATGGGGCACAGACGCATGCCCCATCTAAGTTTATAATATTTCTATATTTTAGTTAAGATAATGCTGTTATAACAGATAAGTCTCCAAATCTCAGTAGTTTAAGGAAATTAAAGTTAATTTGTTGCTCATGTAGAATACAAAATGTGTTTTTTTATCCTGAGCAAGTGTCAGTCTTCTAGGCAGTGATTCAGGGTCCTTCAAATTGTGATTCTGCCATCTTCACCATGGTGATTTCACTTGACCTGCAAGGGGAATAACTAGTAAGCAAGCACATGGGAGGTTTTATGGGTCTGGCCTAAAAGTGTAACATTTTATTGGTCAAAATGCAGTCACATGTCCTCATTTAACTGTATGGGAGACTGAGAAATATAGTCTAGGTTTTTGCCCAGGAAGAAGAAAGGTTTAGTGAGCAGCTAGTTAATCTCTTCCATAAATATTTAAAAATGTTATTTATGCCGAAACCGGTTTGGCTCAGTGGATAGAGCGTCGGCCGTGGACTGAAAGGTCCCAGCTTCGATTCCGGTCAAGGGCATGTACCTGGGTTGCGGGCACATCCCCAGTAGGGAATGTGCAGGAGGCAACTGATCGATGTTTCTCTTTCATCGATGTTTCTAACTCTCTACCTCTCTCCCTTCCTCTCTGTAAAAAATCAATAAAGTATATTTTTAAAAAATGTTATTTATTGACTAGAGGCCCGTTGCACAAAAATTTGTGCACTTGGCGGGGGAGGGGGGTCCCCCAGCCTGGCCTGTGCCTTCTCGCAGTCTGGGACCCCTCGGGAGATAACGACCTGCTGGCTTAGGCCTGCTCCCGGGTGGCAGAGGGCACGCCCAATCCCTAGGTGCAGCCCCTGGTCAGGCTCAGAGCAGGGCCGATTGGGGAGTTGGGGCGCC
>NW_005371454.1:555583-559403 GCF_000412655.1 Myotis brandtii | reverse complement strand
TCACTGGAGCAAGCAAGCCTCCCTGTTTGCTTCAGTGCATGGCTGCCGGCCGCAATCTTGGCTGACAGTTAATTTGCATAAGGATATGCTGATTAGCCAATGGGAAGGGTAGCGGTCGTACGCTAATTACCATATTTCTCTTTTATTAGTGTAGATTTTTAACACTGAGAAGTGAGTCAAGGAATATTAGAGGGAGATTTTCATTTTTTACCATATAATGTTCTACTTTGAATAATTTTCAATGAGCATGACTGTTAAGGGGTAAACTGTGCCCCCTCCTTCAAATTTCACATGTTGAAGCCCTAACCTCCCAGTACCACAGAATGAGACTTTCTTTGGCATGAGGTCCTTCAAAGATGTGAATAAGGTAAAATGAGGCCATTAGAGTGGGCTCTAATCCAATCGGATAGGTGTCCTTTTAAGAAGAGAAACTTTGGACACACGGAGAGACAGTAGGGGTGTTACACACAGAGGAAAGACACCAAGAAAAGGCACCCATCTGTAAGTCAAGGAGAGAGGCCTCAGAAGACACCAAAACTGCAGCCAAGGGCTTTTAGCCTCCAGAAGTGCAAAAAATAATTGTTGTTTAAGCAACCCAGTCTATAAGTACTTTATTATGGCAGCTCTAGAAAAATAATACAATGGCATATTTTTATAATATAATAAAAATTAAACCTTGATATGACTGTCAAAGTTCTATTTTCAAAAGTGAGAAAAACAGCCCAACTGGTGTGGCTCAGTGGTTGAGTGTTGACCCATGAACCAAGAGGACACTAGTTTGATTCCCAGTCAAGGCACATGCTCTGGTTGTGAGCTTGATCCCCAGTAGGGGGCATGCAGGAGCCCGCTGTTGATGTTTCTCCCTCTCAGTGTTTCTCTCTCTCTCTCTCTCTCTCTCTCTCTCTCTCTCTCTCTCTCACTCTTCCTTTCTCTCTGAAATTCAATAAAACATATTTTTTAAAGTGTGAAAAACAGCTTCCCCATGCTCTTATATCAAATTATCTTCCTTTTCAAGTAAGTGCCTAAAATACTCTTTTATGGTTTTATATGAAAATGTTTATGCGGCACAATTTAAAAACACCCAGAAAACAATACATCAGTTTCTAGGAACAATTAAGTTTGAAATTAACTAGAAAATTAATTGGCTCACTTGGATTCTGACAATGCTGATGTATTGAACTGAATTACTGAGTTCAAAATTTGCAAATGGAGAGTTTAATCCTTTCATAGTTTTATTTTTTAAACAGCCGAGTTTCTGCTTTTGATTACTTTTTCATTTTTCTAATTTTATTGTAAATACTGAATATTATGATGAGAAGTTGAATATTTTGTGTCCTCTGTATACTATTTGTTATTGGTTAAGCTCAAGCAAAAAATGTGGCAGTCAACAAATATTTATTGAGTGATCACCATCACAACCAAGCAAGCCAAGGAAGAATCTACATATTGTCGACAAATAATTAATCCAGTTGCAAAGAAATGAATGCAAGTCTAATGTCATTGTGGCAGGGATAGCAACTTTTCCTGGGATATGGAGAGGACTAAAGTAATGACTTCAGGATTTTGTTTTTTACATTGTCCTGATTCTGCATTGCCTTGTCTGACAGGAGTTGTCAAATTCTACAGCCAATACAACTCCACACAAGAGTGTTCTCTTACAGCTATCAGAAGCAACATGTTGATTATAGAATTCTCGATTCATCCGAGAAAATTCAGCAACTATATTTTATTTACTTCTGTATTTTGACATCAATTTGAATTACTATTGCTCAAATCCATGCCATGCATATCCCCACTATGTAACATCACAACCACAGTTACAACAAATGCCCTTTTCTATGCATCTGGTTTGCACATACCTCTATGGTTTTCACATACTTCCATAGTTTTAGAAAGAAAAGTATTATCTCTTGCAGTAATATGCTCAGTCTTTCAAATACCCTTTCATTTGTGGCAATATTATTTCTCCCTATCTAAAAGAAATGAAGTAAGAGCCTGAAACAAGGGAAGTGAAGGGTGTTCTGAGGTTTAATGAACCCTTTTCAGGTTTTAGAGTTGATACCAGGTCAAACACATTATAATTGAAGACATGGGTTCCTATTCATACTAGTGATACTCCTGTGATTCTATAAATGTGATCCTGTGATCTTCACTTTCTTTGAATTTAACCCTGCACTTTTCAAATACATTTTAAAGAATATTTTACTTTTCCTGTGATCATTATTACCATCTCTCTGTGAACTATCATTAGAGAAAGATGAGTATTCCAGGAGCTGATGTGGGCCTTCATGGAACCCAGGAGTGCCTTTTTTAAAAGAGCTAAATGCAATTGGATTCAGTCAAAGTAAATGCAAAGTTTATCCACATACATAGTCATTAACTTACACATTAGAATTTTGTTTTGCTTATAGGTACATATGTGTGTGTGTGTTTCCTCAGAAAATGTGTGATATTAAATTTTCAAATACAAATCAAATGTCTTCTAGGGTATAAAGAATGGAAAAGTTTGTTTATTTTTCATAAATGAAATCAAGGCTGCCTTCACCACATGCAGCAGCAGTCCAAGGCTATGATTCACAGGGTGAAATTACCATCTGACCCTTGAAGATTCTAAGTGCATCAGCAAACAGCAGAATCTCTTTCTTTGTTGTATGCCTGGAGAGCCTCTCCCTCACCCCATCCCCCTCACCCCTGAACATAAACACACAAAAGAAGCAAGAATTCCCAGGATGCACCCACCCTGGTATTGTTACAAAATCAAGATAATAGAAAATGCAATGCTCTTTCTCAAAATAAAATAATTCCCTTTGCATGGAAAGGGAACTACTAAAAAAAATTCAGTCAGTAGAAGAACAGATTGAGGTACTCTATATAATTTTATTTCTATTTTCTTTATTTGACATATGAGATCAGTCAGACCATGAGTGTTTACTGAAAATATAAAGAAATAGATGAAAAACCTTGGCTATGCAATTTTTTCTGAGAAGTCAGTATATCTCACAATTTACTAGAACTAATTTAATCTCTTGCTCTAATTTATACAACCTAAGGCCTCAGTTATGTTTTATTTTGCCAATGTTTCTTATAAAACTTAAAGCTCCCTTTTTCTACTTTTATTTACAAGAACTTATAAGAAATGCACACTAACACTATATGTTGAGACTGAAAATACTACTGATAATCATAGTATTCATCGTCATGAAAGTACCAACTAAATTATGTTGTAGTAATAACTTAACAATTAACTTTGGTTCTTGCATAAATAGCATATGTATTTTAGTAAATTCCCAGAGAATGGGGAAGCAGACATAGTAGCTGCTGTTTTTTAATAAGCATATGCTATTATTCTGCTGCCAGTAACTATGGGATGCATTTTCAATGTGGTCAGTAGGATTCAGATGGTTTATTACATTACTAGAGGCCTAGTGCATGAAATTCGTGCACGGGGGTGGGGGGGTCCCTCAGCCCCGCCTGCACCCTCTGCAATTTGGGATCCCTACACCTTTTTCTTATCTAGGTAACCTCTTCACATATAAAAAAGATTAACTGAAATACTACCTACTCTAGGAAATCCTCCTTGAACAAATCTCTTTACAATATGCATTATTTTCATAGTATATCATTCTTTTTCTTTAACAGCAACTTAGAGTGGATGCAATGTGCTTCTCATTCTTGCATCTGAATTTTTTCTTCTTGCTCTTGTAATAGCAGAGCTTATCCAATTTACATTTGCCCTTCAAGGGCTTATATTTGGTTCAGTTTCTAGTTGGCTCCCTGCTTTTTTTTTTAAGCAATAAATTTGGGTTGTGATAGTAAGCCT
>NW_005371454.1:554906-555306 GCF_000412655.1 Myotis brandtii | reverse complement strand
ACAATGTCACCTGATCATTTGCTCTTCTAGTAATATTTTATAGCAAGATGTATTATTCTAGTAATTTAACTATTACAAAACTGAGGCGTGCAGCAATAAATCACATTGAACAATAAAGAATGACTCAAATATCAAAGCATAGCACCCTTAGGGCCTCCCTTGTCCTGTGCCTCAGATATCATAGCATATTACACAGTTCACATGGAACCCAGTTTCCTTTAAAATAGGAAGGGTCCCATACTCATGAAGCAGCTACTTACACACATACTTTTTTTTATTTAATTCACAGCACATACTCTTTGTACTAATTGCTGGAAAATCATCCTAGCAATGGCCTCTGTTCCCCTCTGTATTGTTGCCTTACATTCTGATGTCATTACGGTGCTTTTATCATCCACTC
>NW_005371454.1:551632-552137 GCF_000412655.1 Myotis brandtii | reverse complement strand
CTGGGGTGCCTGGCCAGCCTGGGTGAGGGGCTGAGGGCCGTTTTCAGGCTGCCTAAAACCCCTTCAGGGTGGGGGTCCCCACTTGGGTGCCTGGCCAGCCTGGGTGAGGGGCTGATGGCTGTTTTCAGACTGACCAAGCCCCCCAGCGACCGAAGCTCCCAGCCTTTCCTTTTGTTGTTGTTTTTTTTCTTCGCTCCAGCTCCGTGGCCATGGTGACTGGAAGCAGGTATCTGGGGTTTATTTACCTTCTATAATTGAAACTTTGTTGCCTTGAGAGGAGGCAGCAGCCATCCAGGAAGCTTGGATTCTTCCATCATTGGGGCAAACAAGCCTGCTGCTTGCTCCAGCTCTGTGGCTGCCGGCTGCCATTTTGGTTGGGTTAATTTGCATATAGTCGCTCTGATTGGCTGGTGGGCATGGCTTAAGACGTAGCAAAGGTATGGTCAATTTGCATGTTTGTCTATTATTAGGTAAGACTAGAGGCCCGGTGCACAAAAATTTGTGC